>NW_028127090.1:7500-10000 GCF_965231255.1 Vanellus vanellus
CGCCCCAGCCGCGCCGCCCCGGACCGGCGCCCCCTCCGCCGCCGGGGCGGAAGGACGGCGGCCCGGCCGGCGATTGATCGTCAAGCGACGCTCAGACAGGCGTAGCCCCGGGAGGAACCCGGGGCCGCAAGTGCGTTCGAAGTGTCGATGATCAATGTGTCCTGCAATTCACATTAATTCTCGCAGCTAGCTGCGTTCTTCATCGACGCACGAGCCGAGTGATCCACCGCTAAGAGTTGTCTGACTTTCGGCACCGCCCCGCGCGCGCGGAGGGGCCGGGAACCGCCCGCCGAGAGCGGCCCCCCCTTCTCGGGGGACGGCCCGCCGCCCGCCCGCCCGCCGGCCGGCCGGGCAACGCCGTCGGCCTCCACCCGCGGCGCGGGCGGAGGACGACGCCGCGCGCGGCGCGGCGGGGCGCGGCGCGACGGAGCCGCCTCGCCTCTGCTGACCGCACAAACACGACACACCAGAGAGGTGGGAAAGGGCGGAACGGGAAAAAAAACCCCGACGGCAAGGGCGGGGGGAGCCCGCGCTCCCCCGGCGACCTGGGAAACGCAAAGCGCCTTGCTCGCTTCGGGGGGCGGCCCAGGCGCCCGGGCTCGGCCCGGCCTCCGCGCGGAGGCACCCGACGCCCGCCGGCCGCGCCCCGCCTGCCCCGCGCCTCGCTCGGGAAGCGGACGCCGCTGCGGCAACACCGGCGGGACGCCCCGTCGGATCCCGCGCGCGCGCGCGCGCCCGCCCGTCCCTCCACGCGAGCTTGCGCCGCGCCGCGCCAGCCGCCTTTCCCCCCCGCCGGCACCTCTCGGCGTCTCCGCCGCCGCGCCGGAGGCGGACACCGCCGGAAAACCGAGCCGGCGACGCCGCCGCCCGCGGTCCCGCCGGACGGCGGCCCGCCGCCCTCAACGCGGCGGCCGCCCGCCCGGGACCGCCGCCGCCGCTCCTCGCCTCCTCTCCCGCCGGCGCGCGCCGAGCGGAGGGCGGACGGCGCTGAGGCGGGGGCGACGCCCGCTCTCCCCGTTTCCACGCGGAGACCGGGAGTGGGACGCCCCCGCCCGCCCGCCCAGCCCCGCCCGGCGCGGCCGGGAAGGAAGGGCGACGACGAAGCGACGGGCAGGGCCCGGGCCGGGACGGCCGCGCCTGGCGGCGGGCGCCCCTCCGGCCGGCCGACCGACACGCCGAGCGACGCCGCCGCCGCTCGGCCGGGGTGCCGCCATCGCCGGCGGCCAGCGGCGGGAGACCGCCGAGCGCTCGCCGGGGCGGGGAGGGAAAAACGGAGCGCGGCGCGCCGCAGCGCCGCGACGGAGGCGCGGCGGCCCCCCAAAGGCCGCCCGGCGAGTCCCCGCCGCGGGGACCCGCCGCCCCGGCGCGAGAGCACGCGCTCCCGGCGCCCGGGGCCGCCCGTTTCGAGGCAGGCAGGCCGGACGCGACCGACCGGCGCCGCGGTCTCTCCGCCGAGACCGGACCGCGGAGAAGGGGGGGGCAGCGGGACCCCTCCCCGGCACGGCTGCCCGCGGGGAACGGCGCGCGCGCGCGCGCGCGGCGGACGTCCGGGGGGGGGACGCAGGCGGAGAAACTCCCGCCCCCCCCCCGAGGCAACGCCGCCGCGCGGCCGAGCCGCCCCGCGGGTCGCATCGCGCCGCCCGAGTCTTTAAACCTCCGCCCGGCCCCCGCGGCCTCCCGCCCGCCGGCACGCGCCGAGGGGGTGGGCCGCGGAGGGCGCGGACGCTAGGCACCTGGCCCTGGGGTGAGGGAAACGACCTGGAGGGCCCCGCGGGGGTGCCTCCCCCGCTGCCACCTTCGGGGGAGCGTCCGCCCGCGGGGGCGCGCCCGACATCCGCCGCCACAACCTCGTCCTCCTTGCCCGGGGCCCGGGGTTTCCCTCAGTAGCCCGGCGCTGCGCCCGGGAGGAGAGCCGTGGCGCGGGCCGCCCGCCGGCGCGGGACGCGGCCCGGCGCGGCCTCGCCCGCCGAAAGGCGCGGCGGCGGAGCCCTCCCCCGGCTCCCCCGCGAGGAGGGGCGGAGGGGGGAAGCACCGCCGCGCCGCCCGGAGCCGCGCGCCACCCTGGAACGCCCGGAGGCTTTGCCCCCCCTCGCGCGGCCGGCCGGCCGGCCAGGCGGGGGCTTGCTCGGCAGCAGCCCGCCTCGCTGCGGGGAGGGTCGGGGGAGCCGCCTCCCCCGACCCCGAAGGCCCCCGCTGGGCTCTCGCCGCTCGCGCCCGGCCTGCCGCCCCGCGCGCCCTCGCGCCGCTTTCAACCTCCCGCCCCGGCGGGCTCGGCCGGCGGCTGTCCCCGCCGCCGCGCCCTTCCCGCGCGCTGCCCGCCCGCGCTCTGACCGGGAGGCGCCCTTTCGTTTGCCCCGGGGGCCGCGCCCGCGCCCCCCACCGCCACCCCCCGTTGCGGGCGTGGGGCGGTCGGGAGGACGGGGGTCGGCCCGCGGAGGCGGGCGCCTCCCGGCGGCGGGCGCCAGCGGAGGCGGGAAAGGGGACGCGGCGGCGGTAAGCG
>NW_028127090.1:15000-20000 GCF_965231255.1 Vanellus vanellus
GACGGGCGCTGCGGCCTTCCCGTGCACCTCGTATGGATGGAAAAGTTGGGGGGGGGGGGGTAGAGGGGGAAAAGGAAAAAAAAAACAGGAGGAAAAGGGGGTAGAGGCGCCGCCGCCTCGCCCACACCATCCGTCCTGGGCCTTCGGCGGCCATGGAAGCCACGGCAGGCTCCGAAAAGGAGCGGGCCGTTTATGCGCCCGGGGCTGCCGGCCACCGCGGCCGGCAGCCGCTTTCACTTTTCTCCCCGCTCGGCGGGCTCCCGCTTAGGGCCGGAGTTAAAAAGAAGGGATGAGGTGCCGCCACCTGCCCCGTACCGGTGCCAACCTTCTCAACGAGCGCTCCCCAGAAACCACGCAGGGCCAGACACCGTTCTCCTTGCCGTGCAGCACCTCGTATGGCTCGAAAAAGGGGGGGGGGGGGGTAAAAAAAAACGTGAGGACAAAGGGGAGTCGAGGCGGCGGCGCCGCCGCCTGCACACACACCCATCCTCGGGCCCTTCGGCGGCTGGGGAAGCCACACCAGACCCCGAAAAACAGCGGGCCGCTTCGCGCTCGGCTGCTGCCCAGCGGAACCGGCCCCCCGCTCTTCTCTCGGCGGGCTCCGGCTTAAGGCCGGAGGAAAAAAAAAAAAAAAAACGACGAGGTGGTCCCGCCGCCCTCACCCCTCCCTCGCATCACCGGGACCTCCGGGGCGAGAGAAAGCCACAGCAGGCTCCCAAAGCCCCCGGCCGTCTGCCTGTGGCACGCGCCAGCAGCAACGTCCGCCGTCATCGGGTTCCCTCCGGCACCGGGGAGAAGGAAGCCGCCGCAAAGACTGCACACCCCCCGCTACCCCGGCCCGTGCGCGTTCGAGTGCCGGCGACCGCCGCCGGTCGCCGGTCTTCGCCCTGCTCCGCGGCATACGCAGCGCTCCGCTCGGCCGGCCGACCCACGAGCGCTGGCAGCCGCTCCCTAGCCCTTCTCCGGAGGCGAGTCACCGCTCGCCCCTACAGTACGGACAGGTAAGGCGCCGCCCCTGGAGGGGTCGAAGAACGCCGCCACCTCCCAGCGGGGAGGCGCGCCAGCGACGCCGACTTTTACGATGAGGTAACTGGAGGCAGCGAAAAACAGCGACCCCTTCGGCAGCTCGGAGGAGGTGGTGACGACAACAGGTCTACCCGTCACCCCCGGAAATGCGCCTAAGTCCCGCCGGAGCCGGGTAGACCTGGCCGCCGCCGTCGCGCGCCACCTGCCGGGACGAGACGGCGGCCAAGTCGCCCGCCGGAGCCGGGTAGACCTGGCCGCCGCCGTCGCGCGCCACCTGCCGGGACGAGACGGCGGCCGAGTCGCCCGCCGGAGCCGGGTAGACCTGGCGGCCGAGTCGCCCGCCGGAGCCGGGTAGACCTGGCCGCCGCCGTCGCGCGCCACCTGCCGGGACGAGACGGCGGCCGAGTCGCCCCCCGGAGCCGGGTAGACCTGCCGGCCGAGTCGCCCGCCGGAGCCGGGTAGACCTGGCGGCCGAGTCGCCCGCCGGAGCCGGGTAGACCTGGCGGCCGAGTCGCCCGCCGGAGCCGGGTAGACCTGGCGGCCGAGTCGCCCGCCGGAGCCGGGTAGACCTGGCGGCCGAGTCGCCCGCCGGAACCGGGTAGACCTGGCGGCCGAGTCGCCCGCCGGAGCCGGGTAGACCTGGCGGCCGAGTCGCCCGCCGGAGCCGGGTAGACCTGGCCGCCGCCGTCGCGCGCCACCTGCCGGGACGAGACGGCGGCCAAGTCCCGCCGGAGCCGGGTAGACCTGGCGGCCGAGTCGCCCGCCGGAGCCGGGTAGACCTGGCGGCCGAGTCGCCCGCCGGAGCCGGGTAGACCTGGCCGCCGCCGTCGCGCGCCACCTGCCGGGACGAGACGGCGGCCAAGTCCCGCCGGAGCCGGGTAGACCTGCCGGCCGAGTCGCCCGCCGGAGCCGGGTAGACCTGGCGGCCAAGTCCCGCCGGAGCCGGGTGGACTTGGCCGCCCTCGCCCGCCCGCTGCCGGGGTATACGTGGCGGCTGGCTGCAGAGCCGGCTGGACCTGCCGACCACTCGCGTGCTCTGGAGCCGGGTAGACCGGGAAGCCGCCGAACGGCGGCCGTAGCCCGTTTCTCCCGGCGGGGTTCAGCGGCGGTGGGGCCGCGCGTGTGTCGTCCGTCGTGGTCGTGGTGGCGTGTGCGTCCCCCACCCCACCCCGTGCCCCCGTCCCCGTTTCCAAGATTTAAGCGGAGCTGATACAAGGGAGCGCGTTTCAAGGCGCTGCCCCGTGCAACAGTGAATTTCTCCTGGCTGGTTTCGATAGAAGAGGAAGCGTACGACGTGAACACGAAAGCTTGAAAAGCGTTCTTCGTCTTTACCGTCCGCCCGCCCGCCCGCCCGGCCCGGCCCGGCCCGGCCCGGCCCGGCCCCGCCGCGCGGCTCTGGGCAAGTGTGCCCGAGCAGACCCCGGCCGGCTCTTCTCCCTCCCTGGCTGGCGGGGGTGCGGGTAGAGGCGGCGGCAGGCGCCCGCAGGCGGGCGCTCGCCGGCTTTTGGGTTTTGTTTTTGTTTGGAGTTTTTGTGTTTTTTATTTTTCGGTTTGGCGGTGTGAGGCTTTGTTTCGTCTGGGGTTGGGGGGGGTGGGGGTGGTGGTGTCGGGGTCGGGGGGGGGTCGGCGGGTGTGCTTTTTCCCCCTGCCGCCCTTTGGTTTCGTCTTGATTTTTATTTTGGTGGGTGGGGGTCGGGGTGGGGGGGTGGGGGGAGGTGGTGGTGGTGGTGGTGGTGGTGGTGGTGGTGGTGGTGGTGGTGGGGAGTGTGTTTACGAGAAATAGATTAAAACCTGTGTCTGCCAGGCTGCAGACGCCCTGCACCCCCGTGCACTCGCACCCCCGCCTCGAGGGCGCGGCTCTCTCCCCCTCACTCCGTCCCCAGAGCCGCAGGCCTCCCCCCTGGACCGCAGACTCCCCGGCGCCGCGGAGCGGCGGGGGGGGGGGGGGGTGGGGGGGCGCAGCCCCGCGCCCTGCGCAAGCGCGTGCGGACCCCCGCCCGCGGTCAAAAGGCGTCGCTTCCCGCCCGCGCCAACGGTCCCGCGCTCGGTCGCAGGGGCGGCAGCAGCGGCGGGGAAGGGATGCTGGTGCAGAGGCAGGCGAGAGAGGTCGGCGAGCAGGCGGGGAGCCTGGTAGGCGGGGGGGGAGGTGTATGCGTGGTGGTGGTGGTGGTGGTGGTGGGGTCGTCTCTCTTCGGAGAAGATTCCGGGTCGGGCGGGTTTTTTTTTTGGTGGGGTCCATCCGTCCGTCCCCCGTCGTGTGGTGTCTGTCCCGTCCCCCGTCCCCCGTCCCCGTCCCCCGTCCCCCCCCCGGCGTTTCGCGTTCATTTGGTTTTCGACCCGCAGCAGGGGCGGGCGAGTGACTGGGAAGGAAAGGCGGGAGCCGGGGCACGGGCACGGCAGGGTAGAGACACGGCAGCCGGGGGTTAGAGACCGCACACCGCCGGCTAGTCCCCTCTCCCGGCCCGGGCACGGAGCCGCCAGGGGCTCCGCCGGGTCCTAAAGTCTCCCACCGTCCGTTCCCCGGGGGCACGAGAAACCCGTTGGCGGCGGGCGGGGGTGGAGGGGGAAGTTTGGGGGGGGGGGGTGGTGGGGGGGGGTGGTGGTGGTGGTGGTGGGGTGGTGTGCCGTTGGGGGGCGGGGCACGTCACGTCGCGCACGCGGTGGCAGGCGAGGGGCTCGGGCGGTGGCGGGGGGGGGGGGACAGACGACGTGGCGGGGGGGGCGGGGGCACGTCGTGCACGCGGTGGCAGGCGAGGGGCTCGGGCGGTGGCGGGGGGGGGGGCCTGGGGGGGGACGACGGGGCGGGGGGCGGTGTGTGCTTTTGTAAGGGGGTGACCACGCAAGAAATGAGAAAGGGGTGTGACGCCGTCGATAACGCTGCCTTCTCTGTGACAGACTGCCTCGTCGGCCGCCTCCCCGTGCGGCCTGCTCCCGGGCCTCGTCTGCGGGCGCGGTCTTGGGCTCGTCTGCCCGGTCGGTCGAAGCCGTCCCCGGGAGGGGAGAGGCCGCCTGCCTCGGCCTGGCCGTGACACCCGGGCTCCAGCTGCCGGAGAGGTGGGCCGCGCTTCCGACCCACGGCCGCCGGCGCCGGCGGCGCGCCTTCCAGGGGTGAGCGCCGCCGAGAGGACGGGGGGGCCCGGCAGGAAGCCTTAGGCCGAGGGGGGAGCCCGCTCCTTTGCCGACGGCCGGGGGACGCCGCTCGCCAGAGCCCCTCGGCTCCCGGGATGCCCGGCCCGGTCGGCTCGGGCCGGGAGACCGCCGTGACTCGCGGGCCGGCCGCGACCTTTGAGAGGCCTTCTCGGGACGCGGGGCCTGAGGGCCTGTCCCGGCAGACGGGCTGGGGTGGGGGGCAAACAGAAACGAACGCCCCGCCACCCCCCAAAAAGAGGCGAGCGAGAACCTGAACGCACCGACGCACAGAGGAAGAAAGCGAGCGCTTCACGGAGGACGACAATAAAGAAAGGCAGGGGGTGCGGGCGGGCTGCGCGTGAAGAGGCGAGCGAGAACCTGCACGCACCGACGCACAGAGGAAGAAAGCGAGCGCTTCACGGAGGACGACAATAAAGAAAGGCAGGGGGTGCGGGCGGGGTGCGCGTGAAGAGGCGAGCGAGAACCTGAACGCACCGACGCACAGAGGAAGAAAGCGAGCGCTTCACGGAGGACGACAATAAAGAAAGGCAGGGGGTGCGGGCGGGGTGCGCGTGTCTTTCTTGACGCAGAGCTCTGCGGGACGGGGGCGCGCGGGCGGGCGCTTTGCGGGGAGCGGCGTGGGGAGGGGAGGAAAGAAAAGGCGTTAAGAAGGAACGCCTGGCAATTCACGGGCTAGCTAGCGAAGGAAGGAACGGGAGAGCGAGAACGCCGAGACGCGCTGTCGTCACGTGCGGGAAAGCCAAAGAACCCACCCGAATGCGGAAGTCGACTTCCCATGCCGTTTCCAAGACGCTTCAAAGCGGGCGGGGGGAAAGGGAGGGGAC
>NW_028127090.1:32500-37500 GCF_965231255.1 Vanellus vanellus
GGAGAGCGAGGAAGCGGAGGCCGCGCGGCCTCCGTCGCGGCAGAGCCGCCTCGCCGTGGAGCCTCCCCCGACGCACCCTGGGCTGGACCGCTTCGGCGAGCACCGCCTGCGTGCCCGCCCCACCTCGCTCAACACGGTGGGAGCGGAGCGGGAGACGCCGCCGTCCACCCGGCTCCGGACAACGCTTCCCTTAAGCGAGATTCCAAAGGGGCGGAGAGGAGCCGCTGAGGCTCGCTCTCCCTTCGCTTTCTAGCGTTCGAGAGTACCGGGCGACCGCCGCCGGCCTTCGTCGCCCCACAGGGAACAGCTTCCCCACGGGGGGGTGAAAAACACGGGGAGGGGGGGGAGAAGGCCAGAAAAAAAACCCAGGGATAAACGAAAACAAGCCCAGACGGGACAGGACAAAATGAAACAAAAGCAGGTGGTGGCGGGGGACGACACACGCCCGACAAAACCCCTTCGAAACGAAAAACATCGAGGAGAAGGGCGACGAGGCGCCGCCGCCTCGCCCACACCCATCCTCGGGCCCTCGGCAGCCGGGGAAGCCGCGGCAGGCGCCAAAAAAAAACAAACCAAAACAAAACAGCGGGCCAGATTCTCCCGCCCCGGCTCGGCGGGCTCCAGCTTAGGGCCGGAGGATAACGCAAAGGACGAGGTGCCGCCACCTGCCCCGTAAACCGGTGCGCGCCCTCTCAACCGAGACCGGCTGCCCTTCTTTTCTGGGAACTCCCCCCCCGCCGCGCTCGGCGGGCTCCAGCTTAGGGCCGGAGGATAACGCAAAGGACGAGGTGCCGCCACCTGCCCCGTAAACCGGTGCACGCCCTCTCAACCGAGACCGGCTGCCCTTCTTTACTCGGAACTCCCCCCCCGCCGCGCTCGGCGGGCTCCAGCTTAGGGCCGGAGGATAACGCAAAGGACGAGGTGCCGCCACCTGCCCCGTAAACCGGTGCGCGCCCTCTCAACCGAGACCGGCTGCCCTTCTTTACTCGGAACTCCCCCCCCGCCGCGCTCGGCGGGCTCCAGCTTAGGGCCGGAGGATAACGCAAAGGACGAGGTGCCGCCACCTGCCCCGTAAACCGGTGCACGCCCTCTCACCGAGCATTCCCCAGAAGCCGCTCAAGGACGGGCGCTGCGGCCTTCCCGTGCACCTCGTATGGATGGAAAAGTTGGGGGGGGGGGGGTAGAGGGGGAAAAGGAAAAAAAAAACAGGAGGAAAAGGGGGTAGAGGCGCCGCCGCCTCGCCCACACCATCCGTCCTGGGCCTTCGGCGGCCATGGAAGCCACGGCAGGCTCCGAAAAGGAGCGGGCCGTTTATGCGCCCGGGGCTGCCGGCCACCGCGGCCGGCAGCCGCTTTCACTTTTCTCCCCGCTCGGCGGGCTCCCGCTTAGGGCCGGAGTTAAAAAGAAGGGATGAGGTGCCGCCACCTGCCCCGTACCGGTGCCAACCTTCTCAACGAGCGCTCCCCAGAAACCACGCAGGGCCAGACACCGTTCTCCTTGCCGTGCAGCACCTCGTATGGCTCGAAAAAGGGGGGGGGGGGGGTAAAAAAAAACGTGAGGACAAAGGGGAGTCGAGGCGGCGGCGCCGCCGCCTGCACACACACCCATCCTCGGGCCCTTCGGCGGCTGGGGAAGCCACACCAGACCCCGAAAAACAGCGGGCCGCTTCGCGCTCGGCTGCTGCCCAGCGGAACCGGCCCCCCGCTCTTCTCTCGGCGGGCTCCGGCTTAAGGCCGGAGGAAAAAAAAAAAAAAAAACGACGAGGTGGTCCCGCCGCCCTCACCCCTCCCTCGCATCACCGGGACCTCCGGGGCGAGAGAAAGCCACAGCAGGCTCCCAAAGCCCCCGGCCGTCTGCCTGTGGCACGCGCCAGCAGCAACGTCCGCCGTCATCGGGTTCCCTCCGGCACCGGGGAGAAGGAAGCCGCCGCAAAGACTGCACACCCCCCGCTACCCCGGCCCGTGCGCGTTCGAGTGCCGGCGACCGCCGCCGGTCGCCGGTCTTCGCCCTGCTCCGCGGCATACGCAGCGCTCCGCTCGGCCGGCCGACCCACGAGCGCTGGCAGCCGCTCCCTAGCCCTTCTCCGGAGGCGAGTCACCGCTCGCCCCTACAGTACGGACAGGTAAGGCGCCGCCCCTGGAGGGGTCGAAGAACGCCGCCACCTCCCAGCGGGGAGGCGCGCCAGCGACGCCGACTTTTACGATGAGGTAACTGGAGGCAGCGAAAAACAGCGACCCCTTCGGCAGCTCGGAGGAGGTGGTGACGACAACAGGTCTACCCGTCACCCCCGGAAATGCGCCTAAGTCCCGCCGGAGCCGGGTAGACCTGGCCGCCGCCGTCGCGCGCCACCTGCCGGGACGAGACGGCGGCCAAGTCGCCCGCCGGAGCCGGGTAGACCTGGCCGCCGCCGTCGCGCGCCACCTGCCGGGACGAGACGGCGGCCGAGTCGCCCGCCGGAGCCGGGTAGACCTGGCGGCCGAGTCGCCCGCCGGAGCCGGGTAGACCTGGCCGCCGCCGTCGCGCGCCACCTGCCGGGACGAGACGGCGGCCGAGTCGCCAGTCGCCCGCCGGAGCCGGGTAGACCTGGCGGCCGAGTCGCCCGCCGGAACCGGGTAGACCTGGCGGCCGAGTCGCCCGCCGGAGCCGGGTAGACCTGGCGGCCGAGTCGCCCGCCGGAGCCGGGTAGACCTGGCCGCCGCCGTCGCGCGCCACCTGCCGGGACGAGACGGCGGCCAAGTCCCGCCGGAGCCGGGTAGACCTGGCGGCCGAGTCGCCCGCCGGAGCCGGGTAGACCTGGCGGCCGAGTCGCCCGCCGGAGCCGGGTAGACCTGGCCGCCGCCGTCGCGCGCCACCTGCCGGGACGAGACGGCGGCCAAGTCCCGCCGGAGCCGGGTAGACCTGCCGGCCGAGTCGCCCGCCGGAGCCGGGTAGACCTGGCGGCCAAGTCCCGCCGGAGCCGGGTGGACTTGGCCGCCCTCGCCCGCCCGCTGCCGGGGTATACGTGGCGGCTGGCTGCAGAGCCGGCTGGACCTGCCGACCACTCGCGTGCTCTGGAGCCGGGTAGACCGGGAAGCCGCCGAACGGCGGCCGTAGCCCGTTTCTCCCGGCGGGGTTCAGCGGCGGTGGGGCCGCGCGTGTGTCGTCCGTCGTGGTCGTGGTGGCGTGTGCGTCCCCCACCCCACCCCGTGCCCCCGTCCCCGTTTCCAAGATTTAAGCGGAGCTGATACAAGGGAGCGCGTTTCAAGGCGCTGCCCCGTGCAACAGTGAATTTCTCCTGGCTGGTTTCGATAGAAGAGGAAGCGTACGACGTGAACACGAAAGCTTGAAAAGCGTTCTTCGTCTTTACCGTCCGCCCGCCCGCCCGCCCGGCCCGGCCCGGCCCGGCCCGGCCCGGCCCCGCCGCGCGGCTCTGGGCAAGTGTGCCCGAGCAGACCCCGGCCGGCTCTTCTCCCTCCCTGGCTGGCGGGGGTGCGGGTAGAGGCGGCGGCAGGCGCCCGCAGGCGGGCGCTCGCCGGCTTTTGGGTTTTGTTTTTGTTTGGAGTTTTTGTGTTTTTTATTTTTCGGTTTGGCGGTGTGAGGCTTTGTTTCGTCTGGGGTTGGGGGGGGTGGGGGTGGTGGTGTCGGGGTCGGGGGGGGGTCGGCGGGTGTGCTTTTTCCCCCTGCCGCCCTTTGGTTTCGTCTTGATTTTTATTTTGGTGGGTGGGGGTCGGGGTGGGGGGGTGGGGGGAGGTGGTGGTGGTGGTGGTGGTGGTGGTGGTGGTGGTGGTGGTGGTGGGGAGTGTGTTTACGAGAAATAGATTAAAACCTGTGTCTGCCAGGCTGCAGACGCCCTGCACCCCCGTGCACTCGCACCCCCGCCTCGAGGGCGCGGCTCTCTCCCCCTCACTCCGTCCCCAGAGCCGCAGGCCTCCCCCCTGGACCGCAGACTCCCCGGCGCCGCGGAGCGGCGGGGGGGGGGGGGGGTGGGGGGGCGCAGCCCCGCGCCCTGCGCAAGCGCGTGCGGACCCCCGCCCGCGGTCAAAAGGCGTCGCTTCCCGCCCGCGCCAACGGTCCCGCGCTCGGTCGCAGGGGCGGCAGCAGCGGCGGGGAAGGGATGCTGGTGCAGAGGCAGGCGAGAGAGGTCGGCGAGCAGGCGGGGAGCCTGGTAGGCGGGGGGGGAGGTGTATGCGTGGTGGTGGTGGTGGTGGTGGTGGGGTCGTCTCTCTTCGGAGAAGATTCCGGGTCGGGCGGGTTTTTTTTTTGGTGGGGTCCATCCGTCCGTCCCCCGTCGTGTGGTGTCTGTCCCGTCCCCCGTCCCCCGTCCCCGTCCCCCGTCCCCCCCCCGGCGTTTCGCGTTCATTTGGTTTTCGACCCGCAGCAGGGGCGGGCGAGTGACTGGGAAGGAAAGGCGGGAGCCGGGGCACGGGCACGGCAGGGTAGAGACACGGCAGCCGGGGGTTAGAGACCGCACACCGCCGGCTAGTCCCCTCTCCCGGCCCGGGCACGGAGCCGCCAGGGGCTCCGCCGGGTCCTAAAGTCTCCCACCGTCCGTTCCCCGGGGGCACGAGAAACCCGTTGGCGGCGGGCGGGGGTGGAGGGGGAAGTTTGGGGGGGGGGGGTGGTGGGGGGGGGTGGTGGTGGTGGTGGTGGGGTGGTGTGCCGTTGGGGGGCGGGGCACGTCACGTCGCGCACGCGGTGGCAGGCGAGGGGCTCGGGCGGTGGCGGGGGGGGGGGGACAGACGACGTGGCGGGGGGGGCGGGGGCACGTCGTGCACGCGGTGGCAGGCGAGGGGCTCGGGCGGTGGCGGGGGGGGGGGCCTGGGGGGGGACGACGGGGCGGGGGGCGGTGTGTGCTTTTGTAAGGGGGTGACCACGCAAGAAATGAGAAAGGGGTGTGACGCCGTCGATAACGCTGCCTTCTCTGTGACAGACTGCCTCGTCGGCCGCCTCCCCGTGCGGCCTGCTCCCGGGCCTCGTCTGCGGGCGCGGTCTTGGGCTCGTCTGCCCGGTCGGTCGAAGCC
>NW_028127090.1:50000-57500 GCF_965231255.1 Vanellus vanellus
CTCCGCGCGGCGTCGGCCGGCCGGGGCTGACCCGCCCCCGAAGCCGGCCTCCGGGGCTTGGGGATGGCAGGCCATCCCGCCCCTTTCCCCGCCCTCGCCGTGCCGCGGGAGCAACCGGACGTGCTAGAGGAGACGGCGACCCGCCGAGGCGGGCGCCGCCCCGCCGCCGAGGCCCCTGCCGGGGCGGCTCGCTCCGCAGCAGGCGGGGGTGCGGCAACGAGAGCCGACCGGGAACGGCGGCGACGGTGGGGGACGCCCCCCTGCCGCCCGCTCGCTTTTTCTGCCCCGGCACCTCGGCTAAGCCGCCCCCACCGCCCGAGCGCTGCTCGCGGCCGGCACCCGCGGGCACCCGCGACGAGGCCGGCGCCGGCGCCTGGCGTGCTTTAAGGGCACCTGAGAACTCGCGGGGCTACGCGGCTGTCACAGAGCTGAGGGCGGTAAAGATGCCCCCGGGAACCCCGCCGAGAGGGCTGGGGGGGGGGGGAGAGAGACGGCGGGGCGACCCGGCGAGGCACGCGCCCCGCCACCCAACACCGCCGCCGTCCGTCGCGACCCCCCCACCTCGACCCGGCTCGGGGAGGAGGGCAACACCTCGCGTGCGACGGGAAGCGAATCGGAAAGGAGACCACCCCGCCTGAACACCGGGCACCGCCGCAGCCCCCCGTGACAGGGAGCGACGGCAGAGCCGGCCCGCCGAGGGCCCTCTCCGACGCGACCCGAAAGGCCTCATCGATCGGCAAAAGGGAAAAGGGGAGAGCGAGGAAGCGGAGGCCGCGCGGCCTCCGTCACGGCAGAGCGGGCAGCCGCGCGCGTCCGTCGCCACCCGGGGGCGGACGGCAAGACGCGGGGCCCCCTGCGTGCGAGCCAGACGAAGAGGGGGCGACGTCGGCGGGGAGGTGCGACGCGACCAGAGCACCGGCAGAGCCGGCCCGCCGCGAAGCCTCCCCCACGCGCCCCCGAGCGCCACATCGATCGGCAAAGGGAAAGGGGGAGAGCGAGGAAGCGGAGGCCGCGCGGCCTCCGTCGCGGCAGAGCCGCCTCGCCGTGGAGCCTCCCCCGACGCACCCTGGGCTGGACCGCTTCGGCGAGCACCGCCTGCGTGCCCGCCCCACCTCGCTCAACACGGTGGGAGCGGAGCGGGAGACGCCGCCGTCCACCCGGCTCCGGACAACGCTTCCCTTAAGCGAGATTCCAAAGGGGCGGAGAGGAGCCGCTGAGGCTCGCTCTCCCTTCGCTTTCTAGCGTTCGAGAGTACCGGGCGACCGCCGCCGGCCTTCGTCGCCCCACAGGGAACAGCTTCCCCACGGGGGGGTGAAAAACACGGGGAGGGGGGGGAGAAGGCCAGAAAAAAAACCCAGGGATAAACGAAAACAAGCCCAGACGGGACAGGACAAAATGAAACAAAAGCAGGTGGTGGCGGGGGACGACACACGCCCGACAAAACCCCTTCGAAACGAAAAACATCGAGGAGAAGGGCGACGAGGCGCCGCCGCCTCGCCCACACCCATCCTCGGGCCCTCGGCAGCCGGGGAAGCCGCGGCAGGCGCCAAAAAAAAACAAACCAAAACAAAACAGCGGGCCAGATTCTCCCGCCCCGGCTCGGCGGGCTCCAGCTTAGGGCCGGAGGATAACGCAAAGGACGAGGTGCCGCCACCTGCCCCGTAAACCGGTGCGCGCCCTCTCAACCGAGACCGGCTGCCCTTCTTTTCTGGGAACTCCCCCCCCGCCGCGCTCGGCGGGCTCCAGCTTAGGGCCGGAGGATAACGCAAAGGACGAGGTGCCGCCACCTGCCCCGTAAACCGGTGCACGCCCTCTCAACCGAGACCGGCTGCCCTTCTTTACTCGGAACTCCCCCCCCGCCGCGCTCGGCGGGCTCCAGCTTAGGGCCGGAGGATAACGCAAAGGACGAGGTGCCGCCACCTGCCCCGTAAACCGGTGCGCGCCCTCTCAACCGAGACCGGCTGCCCTTCTTTACTCGGAACTCCCCCCCCGCCGCGCTCGGCGGGCTCCAGCTTAGGGCCGGAGGATAACGCAAAGGACGAGGTGCCGCCACCTGCCCCGTAAACCGGTGCACGCCCTCTCACCGAGCATTCCCCAGAAGCCGCTCAAGGACGGGCGCTGCGGCCTTCCCGTGCACCTCGTATGGATGGAAAAGTTGGGGGGGGGGGGGTAGAGGGGGAAAAGGAAAAAAAAAACAGGAGGAAAAGGGGGTAGAGGCGCCGCCGCCTCGCCCACACCATCCGTCCTGGGCCTTCGGCGGCCATGGAAGCCACGGCAGGCTCCGAAAAGGAGCGGGCCGTTTATGCGCCCGGGGCTGCCGGCCACCGCGGCCGGCAGCCGCTTTCACTTTTCTCCCCGCTCGGCGGGCTCCCGCTTAGGGCCGGAGTTAAAAAGAAGGGATGAGGTGCCGCCACCTGCCCCGTACCGGTGCCAACCTTCTCAACGAGCGCTCCCCAGAAACCACGCAGGGCCAGACACCGTTCTCCTTGCCGTGCAGCACCTCGTATGGCTCGAAAAAGGGGGGGGGGGGGGTAAAAAAAAACGTGAGGACAAAGGGGAGTCGAGGCGGCGGCGCCGCCGCCTGCACACACACCCATCCTCGGGCCCTTCGGCGGCTGGGGAAGCCACACCAGACCCCGAAAAACAGCGGGCCGCTTCGCGCTCGGCTGCTGCCCAGCGGAACCGGCCCCCCGCTCTTCTCTCGGCGGGCTCCGGCTTAAGGCCGGAGGAAAAAAAAAAAAAAAAACGACGAGGTGGTCCCGCCGCCCTCACCCCTCCCTCGCATCACCGGGACCTCCGGGGCGAGAGAAAGCCACAGCAGGCTCCCAAAGCCCCCGGCCGTCTGCCTGTGGCACGCGCCAGCAGCAACGTCCGCCGTCATCGGGTTCCCTCCGGCACCGGGGAGAAGGAAGCCGCCGCAAAGACTGCACACCCCCCGCTACCCCGGCCCGTGCGCGTTCGAGTGCCGGCGACCGCCGCCGGTCGCCGGTCTTCGCCCTGCTCCGCGGCATACGCAGCGCTCCGCTCGGCCGGCCGACCCACGAGCGCTGGCAGCCGCTCCCTAGCCCTTCTCCGGAGGCGAGTCACCGCTCGCCCCTACAGTACGGACAGGTAAGGCGCCGCCCCTGGAGGGGTCGAAGAACGCCGCCACCTCCCAGCGGGGAGGCGCGCCAGCGACGCCGACTTTTACGATGAGGTAACTGGAGGCAGCGAAAAACAGCGACCCCTTCGGCAGCTCGGAGGAGGTGGTGACGACAACAGGTCTACCCGTCACCCCCGGAAATGCGCCTAAGTCCCGCCGGAGCCGGGTAGACCTGGCCGCCGCCGTCGCGCGCCACCTGCCGGGACGAGACGGCGGCCAAGTCGCCCGCCGGAGCCGGGTAGACCTGGCCGCCGCCGTCGCGCGCCACCTGCCGGGACGAGACGGCGGCCGAGTCGCCCGCCGGAGCCGGGTAGACCTGGCGGCCGAGTCGCCCGCCGGAGCCGGGTAGACCTGGCCGCCGCCGTCGCGCGCCACCTGCCGGGACGAGACGGCGGCCGAGTCGCCCCCCGGAGCCGGGTAGACCTGCCGGCCGAGTCGCCCGCCGGAGCCGGGTAGACCTGGCGGCCGAGTCGCCCGCCGGAGCCGGGTAGACCTGGCGGCCGAGTCGCCCGCCGGAGCCGGGTAGACCTGGCGGCCGAGTCGCCCGCCGGAGCCGGGTAGACCTGGCGGCCGAGTCGCCCGCCGGAACCGGGTAGACCTGGCGGCCGAGTCGCCCGCCGGAGCCGGGTAGACCTGGCGGCCGAGTCGCCCGCCGGAGCCGGGTAGACCTGGCGGCCGAGTCGCCCGCCGGAGCCGGGTAGACCTGGCGGCCGAGTCGCCCGCCGGAGCCGGGTAGACCTGGCCGCCGCCGTCGCGCGCCACCTGCCGGGACGAGACGGCGGCCAAGTCCCGCCGGAGCCGGGTAGACCTGCCGGCCGAGTCGCCCGCCGGAGCCGGGTAGACCTGGCGGCCGAGTCGCCCGCCGGAGCCGGGTAGACCTGCCGGCCGAGTCGCCCGCCGGAGCCGGGTAGACCTGGCGGCCGAGTCGCCCGCCGGAGCCGGGTAGACCTGGCGGCCGAGTCGCCCGCCGGAGCCGGGTAGACCTGGCGGCCGAGTCGCCCGCCGGAGCCGGGTAGACCTGGCCGCCGCCGTCGCGCGCCACCTGCCGGGACGAGACGGCGGCCAAGTCCCGCCGGAGCCGGGTAGACCTGCCGGCCGAGTCGCCCGCCGGAGCCGGGTAGACCTGGCGGCCAAGTCCCGCCGGAGCCGGGTGGACTTGGCCGCCCTCGCCCGCCCGCTGCCGGGGTATACGTGGCGGCTGGCTGCAGAGCCGGCTGGACCTGCCGACCACTCGCGTGCTCTGGAGCCGGGTAGACCGGGAAGCCGCCGAACGGCGGCCGTAGCCCGTTTCTCCCGGCGGGGTTCAGCGGCGGTGGGGCCGCGCGTGTGTCGTCCGTCGTGGTCGTGGTGGCGTGTGCGTCCCCCACCCCACCCCGTGCCCCCGTCCCCGTTTCCAAGATTTAAGCGGAGCTGATACAAGGGAGCGCGTTTCAAGGCGCTGCCCCGTGCAACAGTGAATTTCTCCTGGCTGGTTTCGATAGAAGAGGAAGCGTACGACGTGAACACGAAAGCTTGAAAAGCGTTCTTCGTCTTTACCGTCCGCCCGCCCGCCCGCCCGGCCCGGCCCGGCCCGGCCCGGCCCGGCCCCGCCGCGCGGCTCTGGGCAAGTGTGCCCGAGCAGACCCCGGCCGGCTCTTCTCCCTCCCTGGCTGGCGGGGGTGCGGGTAGAGGCGGCGGCAGGCGCCCGCAGGCGGGCGCTCGCCGGCTTTTGGGTTTTGTTTTTGTTTGGAGTTTTTGTGTTTTTTATTTTTCGGTTTGGCGGTGTGAGGCTTTGTTTCGTCTGGGGTTGGGGGGGGTGGGGGTGGTGGTGTCGGGGTCGGGGGGGGGTCGGCGGGTGTGCTTTTTCCCCCTGCCGCCCTTTGGTTTCGTCTTGATTTTTATTTTGGTGGGTGGGGGTCGGGGTGGGGGGGTGGGGGGAGGTGGTGGTGGTGGTGGTGGTGGTGGTGGTGGTGGTGGTGGTGGTGGGGAGTGTGTTTACGAGAAATAGATTAAAACCTGTGTCTGCCAGGCTGCAGACGCCCTGCACCCCCGTGCACTCGCACCCCCGCCTCGAGGGCGCGGCTCTCTCCCCCTCACTCCGTCCCCAGAGCCGCAGGCCTCCCCCCTGGACCGCAGACTCCCCGGCGCCGCGGAGCGGCGGGGGGGGGGGGGGGTGGGGGGGCGCAGCCCCGCGCCCTGCGCAAGCGCGTGCGGACCCCCGCCCGCGGTCAAAAGGCGTCGCTTCCCGCCCGCGCCAACGGTCCCGCGCTCGGTCGCAGGGGCGGCAGCAGCGGCGGGGAAGGGATGCTGGTGCAGAGGCAGGCGAGAGAGGTCGGCGAGCAGGCGGGGAGCCTGGTAGGCGGGGGGGGAGGTGTATGCGTGGTGGTGGTGGTGGTGGTGGTGGGGTCGTCTCTCTTCGGAGAAGATTCCGGGTCGGGCGGGTTTTTTTTTTGGTGGGGTCCATCCGTCCGTCCCCCGTCGTGTGGTGTCTGTCCCGTCCCCCGTCCCCCGTCCCCGTCCCCCGTCCCCCCCCCGGCGTTTCGCGTTCATTTGGTTTTCGACCCGCAGCAGGGGCGGGCGAGTGACTGGGAAGGAAAGGCGGGAGCCGGGGCACGGGCACGGCAGGGTAGAGACACGGCAGCCGGGGGTTAGAGACCGCACACCGCCGGCTAGTCCCCTCTCCCGGCCCGGGCACGGAGCCGCCAGGGGCTCCGCCGGGTCCTAAAGTCTCCCACCGTCCGTTCCCCGGGGGCACGAGAAACCCGTTGGCGGCGGGCGGGGGTGGAGGGGGAAGTTTGGGGGGGGGGGGTGGTGGGGGGGGGTGGTGGTGGTGGTGGTGGGGTGGTGTGCCGTTGGGGGGCGGGGCACGTCACGTCGCGCACGCGGTGGCAGGCGAGGGGCTCGGGCGGTGGCGGGGGGGGGGGGACAGACGACGTGGCGGGGGGGGCGGGGGCACGTCGTGCACGCGGTGGCAGGCGAGGGGCTCGGGCGGTGGCGGGGGGGGGGGCCTGGGGGGGGACGACGGGGCGGGGGGCGGTGTGTGCTTTTGTAAGGGGGTGACCACGCAAGAAATGAGAAAGGGGTGTGACGCCGTCGATAACGCTGCCTTCTCTGTGACAGACTGCCTCGTCGGCCGCCTCCCCGTGCGGCCTGCTCCCGGGCCTCGTCTGCGGGCGCGGTCTTGGGCTCGTCTGCCCGGTCGGTCGAAGCCGTCCCCGGGAGGGGAGAGGCCGCCTGCCTCGGCCTGGCCGTGACACCCGGGCTCCAGCTGCCGGAGAGGTGGGCCGCGCTTCCGACCCACGGCCGCCGGCGCCGGCGGCGCGCCTTCCAGGGGTGAGCGCCGCCGAGAGGACGGGGGGGCCCGGCAGGAAGCCTTAGGCCGAGGGGGGAGCCCGCTCCTTTGCCGACGGCCGGGGGACGCCGCTCGCCAGAGCCCCTCGGCTCCCGGGATGCCCGGCCCGGTCGGCTCGGGCCGGGAGACCGCCGTGACTCGCGGGCCGGCCGCGACCTTTGAGAGGCCTTCTCGGGACGCGGGGCCTGAGGGCCTGTCCCGGCAGACGGGCTGGGGTGGGGGGCAAACAGAAACGAACGCCCCGCCACCCCCCAAAAAGAGGCGAGCGAGAACCTGAACGCACCGACGCACAGAGGAAGAAAGCGAGCGCTTCACGGAGGACGACAATAAAGAAAGGCAGGGGGTGCGGGCGGGGTGCGCGTGAAGAGGCGAGCGAGAACCTGCACGCACCGACGCACAGAGGAAGAAAGCGAGCGCTTCACGGAGGACGACAATAAAGAAAGGCAGGGGGTGCGGGCGGGGTGCGCGTGAAGAGGCGAGCGAGAACCTGAACGCACCGACGCACAGAGGAAGAAAGCGAGCGCTTCACGGAGGACGACAATAAAGAAAGGCAGGGGGTGCGGGCGGGGTGCGCGTGTCTTTCTTGACGCAGAGCTCTGCGGGACGGGGGCGCGCGGGCGGGCGCTTTGCGGGGAGCGGCGTGGGGAGGGGAGGAAAGAAAAGGCGTTAAGAAGGAACGCCTGGCAATTCACGGGCTAGCTAGCGAAGGAAGGAACGGGAGAGCGAGAACGCCGAGACGCGCTGTCGTCACGTGCGGGAAAGCCAAAGAACCCACCCGAATGCGGAAGTCGACTTCCCATGCCGTTTCCAAGACGCTTCAAAGCGGGCGGGGGGAAAGGGAGGGGACGACCACGCACAGACGAAAAACAAAACACCACCCTGCGAGCGGGCGTGCACGCACCAATTAAAAAGACGCCAAACCGCTTCGCCTGCTAAGGAGGGTGGGAGGGTGCTCGCAGCAGGCGGAGGCCAGGTCTACCCGACCCCCCCACGCGGGCGCCAGAGGGAGGCCAGGTCTACCCTCTTC
>NW_028127090.1:70000-75000 GCF_965231255.1 Vanellus vanellus
CAACGCTTCCCTTAAGCGAGATTCCAAAGGGGCGGAGAGGAGCCGCTGAGGCTCGCTCTCCCTTCGCTTTCTAGCGTTCGAGAGTACCGGGCGACCGCCGCCGGCCTTCGTCGCCCCACAGGGAACAGCTTCCCCACGGGGGGGTGAAAAACACGGGGAGGGGGGGGAGAAGGCCAGAAAAAAAACCCAGGGATAAACGAAAACAAGCCCAGACGGGACAGGACAAAATGAAACAAAAGCAGGTGGTGGCGGGGGACGACACACGCCCGACAAAACCCCTTCGAAACGAAAAACATCGAGGAGAAGGGCGACGAGGCGCCGCCGCCTCGCCCACACCCATCCTCGGGCCCTCGGCAGCCGGGGAAGCCGCGGCAGGCGCCAAAAAAAAACAAACCAAAACAAAACAGCGGGCCAGATTCTCCCGCCCCGGCTCGGCGGGCTCCAGCTTAGGGCCGGAGGATAACGCAAAGGACGAGGTGCCGCCACCTGCCCCGTAAACCGGTGCGCGCCCTCTCAACCGAGACCGGCTGCCCTTCTTTTCTGGGAACTCCCCCCCCGCCGCGCTCGGCGGGCTCCAGCTTAGGGCCGGAGGATAACGCAAAGGACGAGGTGCCGCCACCTGCCCCGTAAACCGGTGCACGCCCTCTCAACCGAGACCGGCTGCCCTTCTTTACTCGGAACTCCCCCCCCGCCGCGCTCGGCGGGCTCCAGCTTAGGGCCGGAGGATAACGCAAAGGACGAGGTGCCGCCACCTGCCCCGTAAACCGGTGCGCGCCCTCTCAACCGAGACCGGCTGCCCTTCTTTACTCGGAACTCCCCCCCCGCCGCGCTCGGCGGGCTCCAGCTTAGGGCCGGAGGATAACGCAAAGGACGAGGTGCCGCCACCTGCCCCGTAAACCGGTGCACGCCCTCTCACCGAGCATTCCCCAGAAGCCGCTCAAGGACGGGCGCTGCGGCCTTCCCGTGCACCTCGTATGGATGGAAAAGTTGGGGGGGGGGGGGTAGAGGGGGAAAAGGAAAAAAAAAACAGGAGGAAAAGGGGGTAGAGGCGCCGCCGCCTCGCCCACACCATCCGTCCTGGGCCTTCGGCGGCCATGGAAGCCACGGCAGGCTCCGAAAAGGAGCGGGCCGTTTATGCGCCCGGGGCTGCCGGCCACCGCGGCCGGCAGCCGCTTTCACTTTTCTCCCCGCTCGGCGGGCTCCCGCTTAGGGCCGGAGTTAAAAAGAAGGGATGAGGTGCCGCCACCTGCCCCGTACCGGTGCCAACCTTCTCAACGAGCGCTCCCCAGAAACCACGCAGGGCCAGACACCGTTCTCCTTGCCGTGCAGCACCTCGTATGGCTCGAAAAAGGGGGGGGGGGGGGTAAAAAAAAACGTGAGGACAAAGGGGAGTCGAGGCGGCGGCGCCGCCGCCTGCACACACACCCATCCTCGGGCCCTTCGGCGGCTGGGGAAGCCACACCAGACCCCGAAAAACAGCGGGCCGCTTCGCGCTCGGCTGCTGCCCAGCGGAACCGGCCCCCCGCTCTTCTCTCGGCGGGCTCCGGCTTAAGGCCGGAGGAAAAAAAAAAAAAAAAACGACGAGGTGGTCCCGCCGCCCTCACCCCTCCCTCGCATCACCGGGACCTCCGGGGCGAGAGAAAGCCACAGCAGGCTCCCAAAGCCCCCGGCCGTCTGCCTGTGGCACGCGCCAGCAGCAACGTCCGCCGTCATCGGGTTCCCTCCGGCACCGGGGAGAAGGAAGCCGCCGCAAAGACTGCACACCCCCCGCTACCCCGGCCCGTGCGCGTTCGAGTGCCGGCGACCGCCGCCGGTCGCCGGTCTTCGCCCTGCTCCGCGGCATACGCAGCGCTCCGCTCGGCCGGCCGACCCACGAGCGCTGGCAGCCGCTCCCTAGCCCTTCTCCGGAGGCGAGTCACCGCTCGCCCCTACAGTACGGACAGGTAAGGCGCCGCCCCTGGAGGGGTCGAAGAACGCCGCCACCTCCCAGCGGGGAGGCGCGCCAGCGACGCCGACTTTTACGATGAGGTAACTGGAGGCAGCGAAAAACAGCGACCCCTTCGGCAGCTCGGAGGAGGTGGTGACGACAACAGGTCTACCCGTCACCCCCGGAAATGCGCCTAAGTCCCGCCGGAGCCGGGTAGACCTGGCCGCCGCCGTCGCGCGCCACCTGCCGGGACGAGACGGCGGCCAAGTCGCCCGCCGGAGCCGGGTAGACCTGGCCGCCGCCGTCGCGCGCCACCTGCCGGGACGAGACGGCGGCCGAGTCGCCCGCCGGAGCCGGGTAGACCTGGCGGCCGAGTCGCCCGCCGGAGCCGGGTAGACCTGGCCGCCGCCGTCGCGCGCCACCTGCCGGGACGAGACGGCGGCCGAGTCGCCCCCCGGAGCCGGGTAGACCTGCCGGCCGAGTCGCCCGCCGGAGCCGGGTAGACCTGGCGGCCGAGTCGCCCGCCGGAGCCGGGTAGACCTGGCGGCCGAGTCGCCCGCCGGAGCCGGGTAGACCTGGCGGCCGAGTCGCCCGCCGGAGCCGGGTAGACCTGGCGGCCGAGTCGCCCGCCGGAACCGGGTAGACCTGGCGGCCGAGTCGCCCGCCGGAGCCGGGTAGACCTGGCGGCCGAGTCGCCCGCCGGAGCCGGGTAGACCTGGCCGCCGCCGTCGCGCGCCACCTGCCGGGACGAGACGGCGGCCAAGTCCCGCCGGAGCCGGGTAGACCTGGCGGCCGAGTCGCCCGCCGGAGCCGGGTAGACCTGGCGGCCGAGTCGCCCGCCGGAGCCGGGTAGACCTGGCCGCCGCCGTCGCGCGCCACCTGCCGGGACGAGACGGCGGCCAAGTCCCGCCGGAGCCGGGTAGACCTGCCGGCCGAGTCGCCCGCCGGAGCCGGGTAGACCTGGCGGCCAAGTCCCGCCGGAGCCGGGTGGACTTGGCCGCCCTCGCCCGCCCGCTGCCGGGGTATACGTGGCGGCTGGCTGCAGAGCCGGCTGGACCTGCCGACCACTCGCGTGCTCTGGAGCCGGGTAGACCGGGAAGCCGCCGAACGGCGGCCGTAGCCCGTTTCTCCCGGCGGGGTTCAGCGGCGGTGGGGCCGCGCGTGTGTCGTCCGTCGTGGTCGTGGTGGCGTGTGCGTCCCCCACCCCACCCCGTGCCCCCGTCCCCGTTTCCAAGATTTAAGCGGAGCTGATACAAGGGAGCGCGTTTCAAGGCGCTGCCCCGTGCAACAGTGAATTTCTCCTGGCTGGTTTCGATAGAAGAGGAAGCGTACGACGTGAACACGAAAGCTTGAAAAGCGTTCTTCGTCTTTACCGTCCGCCCGCCCGCCCGCCCGGCCCGGCCCGGCCCGGCCCGGCCCGGCCCCGCCGCGCGGCTCTGGGCAAGTGTGCCCGAGCAGACCCCGGCCGGCTCTTCTCCCTCCCTGGCTGGCGGGGGTGCGGGTAGAGGCGGCGGCAGGCGCCCGCAGGCGGGCGCTCGCCGGCTTTTGGGTTTTGTTTTTGTTTGGAGTTTTTGTGTTTTTTATTTTTCGGTTTGGCGGTGTGAGGCTTTGTTTCGTCTGGGGTTGGGGGGGGTGGGGGTGGTGGTGTCGGGGTCGGGGGGGGGTCGGCGGGTGTGCTTTTTCCCCCTGCCGCCCTTTGGTTTCGTCTTGATTTTTATTTTGGTGGGTGGGGGTCGGGGTGGGGGGGTGGGGGGAGGTGGTGGTGGTGGTGGTGGTGGTGGTGGTGGTGGTGGTGGTGGTGGGGAGTGTGTTTACGAGAAATAGATTAAAACCTGTGTCTGCCAGGCTGCAGACGCCCTGCACCCCCGTGCACTCGCACCCCCGCCTCGAGGGCGCGGCTCTCTCCCCCTCACTCCGTCCCCAGAGCCGCAGGCCTCCCCCCTGGACCGCAGACTCCCCGGCGCCGCGGAGCGGCGGGGGGGGGGGGGGGTGGGGGGGCGCAGCCCCGCGCCCTGCGCAAGCGCGTGCGGACCCCCGCCCGCGGTCAAAAGGCGTCGCTTCCCGCCCGCGCCAACGGTCCCGCGCTCGGTCGCAGGGGCGGCAGCAGCGGCGGGGAAGGGATGCTGGTGCAGAGGCAGGCGAGAGAGGTCGGCGAGCAGGCGGGGAGCCTGGTAGGCGGGGGGGGAGGTGTATGCGTGGTGGTGGTGGTGGTGGTGGTGGGGTCGTCTCTCTTCGGAGAAGATTCCGGGTCGGGCGGGTTTTTTTTTTGGTGGGGTCCATCCGTCCGTCCCCCGTCGTGTGGTGTCTGTCCCGTCCCCCGTCCCCCGTCCCCGTCCCCCGTCCCCCCCCCGGCGTTTCGCGTTCATTTGGTTTTCGACCCGCAGCAGGGGCGGGCGAGTGACTGGGAAGGAAAGGCGGGAGCCGGGGCACGGGCACGGCAGGGTAGAGACACGGCAGCCGGGGGTTAGAGACCGCACACCGCCGGCTAGTCCCCTCTCCCGGCCCGGGCACGGAGCCGCCAGGGGCTCCGCCGGGTCCTAAAGTCTCCCACCGTCCGTTCCCCGGGGGCACGAGAAACCCGTTGGCGGCGGGCGGGGGTGGAGGGGGAAGTTTGGGGGGGGGGGGTGGTGGGGGGGGGTGGTGGTGGTGGTGGTGGGGTGGTGTGCCGTTGGGGGGCGGGGCACGTCACGTCGCGCACGCGGTGGCAGGCGAGGGGCTCGGGCGGTGGCGGGGGGGGGGGGACAGACGACGTGGCGGGGGGGGCGGGGGCACGTCGTGCACGCGGTGGCAGGCGAGGGGCTCGGGCGGTGGCGGGGGGGGGGGCCTGGGGGGGGACGACGGGGCGGGGGGCGGTGTGTGCTTTTGTAAGGGGGTGACCACGCAAGAAATGAGAAAGGGGTGTGACGCCGTCGATAACGCTGCCTTCTCTGTGACAGACTGCCTCGTCGGCCGCCTCCCCGTGCGGCCTGCTCCCGGGCCTCGTCTGCGGGCGCGGTCTTGGGCTCGTCTGCCCGGTCGGTCGAAGCCGTCCCCGGGAGGGGAGAGGCCGCCTGCCTCGGCCTGGCCGTGACAC
>NW_028127090.1:87500-95000 GCF_965231255.1 Vanellus vanellus
GCCTCCGGGGCTTGCGGATGGCAGGCCATCCCGCCCCTTTCCCCGCCCTCGCCGTGCCGCGGGAGCAACCGGACGTGCTAGAGGAGACGGCGACCCGCCGAGGCGGGCGCCGCCCCGCCGCCGAGGCCCCTGCCGGGGCGGCTCGCTCCGCAGCAGGCGGGGGTGCGGCAACGAGAGCCGACCGGGAACGGCGGCGACGGTGGGGGACGCCCCCCTGCCGCCCGCTCGCTTTTTCTTCCCCGGCACCTCGGCTAAGCCGCCCCCACCGCCCGAGCGCTGCTCGCGGCCGGCACCCGCGGGCACCCGCGACGAGGCCGGCGCCGGCGCCTGGCGTGCTTTAAGGGCACCTGAGAACTCGCGGGGCTACGCGGCTGTCACAGAGCTGAGGGCGGTAAAGATGCCCCCGGGAACCCCGCCGAGAGGGCTGGGGGGGGGGGAGAGAGACGGCGGGGCGACCCGGCGAGGCACGCGCCCCGCCACCCAACACCGCCGCCGTCCGTCGCGACCCCCCCACCTCGACCCGGCTCGGGGAGGAGGGCAACACCTCGCGTGCGACGGGAAGCGAATCGGAAAGGAGACCACCCCGCCTGAACACCGGGCACCGCCGCAGCCCCCCGTGACAGGGAGCGACGGCAGAGCCGGCCCGCCGAGGGCCCTCTCCGACGCGACCCGAAAGGCCTCATCGATCGGCAAAAGGGAAAAGGGGAGAGCGAGGAAGCGGAGGCCGCGCGGCCTCCGTCACGGCAGAGCGGGCAGCCGCGCGCGTCCGTCGCCACCCGGGGGCGGACGGCAAGACGCGGGGCCCCCTGCGTGCGAGCCAGACGAAGAGGGGGCGACGTCGGCGGGGAGGTGCGACGCGACCAGAGCACCGGCAGAGCCGGCCCGCCGCGAAGCCTCCCCCACGCGCCCCCGAGCGCCACATCGATCGGCAAAGGGAAAGGGGGAGAGCGAGGAAGCGGAGGCCGCGCGGCCTCCGTCGCGGCAGAGCCGCCTCGCCGTGGAGCCTCCCCCGACGCACCCTGGGCTGGACCGCTTCGGCGAGCACCGCCTGCGTGCCCGCCCCACCTCGCTCAACACGGTGGGAGCGGAGCGGGAGACGCCGCCGTCCACCCGGCTCCGGACAACGCTTCCCTTAAGCGAGATTCCAAAGGGGCGGAGAGGAGCCGCTGAGGCTCGCTCTCCCTTCGCTTTCTAGCGTTCGAGAGTACCGGGCGACCGCCGCCGGCCTTCGTCGCCCCACAGGGAACAGCTTCCCCACGGGGGGGTGAAAAACACGGGGAGGGGGGGGGGGAGAAGGCCAGAAAAAAAACCCAGGGATAAACGAAAACAAGCCCAGACGGGACAGGACAAAATGAAACAAAAGCAGGTGGTGGCGGGGGACGACACACGCCCGACAAAACCCCTTCGAAACGAAAAACATCGAGGAGAAGGGCGACGAGGCGCCGCCGCCTCGCCCACACCCATCCTCGGGCCCTCGGCAGCCGGGGAAGCCGCGGCAGGCGCCAAAAAAAAACAAACCAAAACAAAACAGCGGGCCATTATGCGCTCGGGCTGCCGGCCACCGCGGCCGGCAGCCGGATTCTCCCACCCCGGCTCGGCGGGCTCCAGCTTAGGGCCGGAGGATAACACAAAGGACGAGGTGCCGCCACCTGCCCCGTAAACCGGTGCGCGCCCTCTCAACCGAGACCGGCTGCCCTTCTTTTCTGGGAACTCCCCCCCCGCCGCGCTCGGCGGGCTCCAGCTTAGGGCCGGAGGATAACGCAAAGGACGAGGTGCCGCCACCTGCCCCGTAAACCGGTGCGCGCCCTCTCAACCGAGACCGGCTGCCCTTCTTTTCTGGGAACTCCCCCCCCGCCGCGCTCGGCGGGCTCCAGCTTAGGGCCGGAGGATAACGCAAAGGACGAGGTGCCGCCACCTGCCCCGTAAACCGGTGCACGCCCTCTCAACCGAGACCGGCTGCCCTTCTTTTCTGGGAACTCCCCCCCCGCCGCGCTCGGCGGGCTCCAGCTTAGGGCCGGAGGATAACGCAAAGGACGAGGTGCCGCCACCTGCCCCGTAAACCGGTGCACGCCCTCTCAACCGAGACCGGCTGCCCTTCTTTTCTGGGAACTCCCCCCCCGCCGCGCTCGGCGGGCTCCAGCTTAGGGCCGGAGGATAACGCAAAGGACGAGGTGCCGCCACCTGCCCCGTAAACCGGTGCACGCCCTCTCACCGAGCATTCCCCAGAAGCCGCTCAAGGACGGGCGCTGCGGCCTTCCCGTGCACCTCGTATGGATGGAAAAGTTGGGGGGGGGGTAGAGGGGGAAAAGGAAAAAAAAAACAGGAGGAAAAGGGGGTAGAGGCGCCGCCGCCTCGCCCACACCATCCGTCCTGGGCCTTCGGCGGCCATGGAAGCCACGGCAGGCTCCGAAAAGGAGCGGGCCGTTTATGCGCCCGGGGCTGCCGGCCACCGCGGCCGGCAGCCGCTTTCACTTTTCTCCCCGCTCGGCGGGCTCCCGCTTAGGGCCGGAGTTAAAAAGAAGGGATGAGGTGCCGCCACCTGCCCCGTACCGGTGCCAACCTTCTCAACGAGCGCTCCCCAGAAACCACGCAGGGCCAGACACCGTTCTCCTTGCCGTGCAGCACCTCGTATGGCTCGAAAAAGGGGGGGGGGGGGGGGGTAAAAAAAAACGTGAGGACAAAGGGGAGTCGAGGCGGCGGCGCCGCCGCCTGCACACACACCCATCCTCGGGCCCTTCGGCGGCTGGGGAAGCCACACCAGACCCCGAAAAACAGCGGGCCGCTTCGCGCTCGGCTGCTGCCCAGCGGAACCGGCCCCCCGCTCTTCTCTCGGCGGGCTCCGGCTTAAGGCCGGAGGAAAAAAAAAAAAAAAACGACGAGGTGGTCCTGCCGCCCTCACCCCTCCCTCGCATCACCGGGACCTCCGGGGCGAGAGAAAGCCACAGCAGGCTCCCAAAGCCCCCGGCCGTCTGCCTGTGGCACGCGCCAGCAGCAACGTCCGCCGTCATCGGGTTCCCTCCGGCACCGGGGAGAAGGAAGCCGCCGCAAAGACTGCACACCCCCCGCTACCCCGGCCCGTGCGCGTTCGAGTGCCGGCGACCGCCGCCGGTCGCCGGTCTTCGCCCTGCTCCGCGGCATACGCAGCGCTCCGCTCGGCCGGCCGACCCACGAGCGCTGGCAGCCGCTCCCTAGCCCTTCTCCGGAGGCGAGTCACCGCTCGCCCCTACAGTACGGACAGGTAAGGCGCCGCCCCTGGAGGGGTCGAAGAACGCCGCCACCTCCCAGCGGGGAGGCGCGCCAGCGACGCCGACTTTTACGATGAGGTAACTGGAGGCAGCGAAAAACAGCGACCCCTTCGGCAGCTCGGAGGAGGTGGTGACGACAACAGGTCTACCCGTCACCTCCGGAAATGCGCCTAAGTCCCGCCGGAGCCGGGTAGACCTGGCCGCCGCCGTCGCGCGCCACCTGCCGGGACGAGACGGCGGCCAAGTCGCCCGCCGGAGCCGGGTAGACCTGGCCGCCGCCGTCGCGCGCCACCGGCCGGGACGAGACGGCGGCCGAGTCGCCCGCCGGAGCCGGGTAGACCTGGCGGCCGAGTCGCCCGCCGGAGCCGGGTAGACCTGGCCGCCGCCGTCGCGCGCCACCTGCCGGGACGAGACGGCGGCCAAGTCCCGCCGGAGCCGGGTAGACCTGCCGGCCGAGTCGCCCGCCGGAGCCGGGTAGACCTGGCGGCCGAGTCGCCCGCCGGAGCCGGGTAGACCTGGCCGCCGCCGTCGCGCGCCACCTGCCGGGACGAGACGGCGGCCAAGTCCCGCCGGAGCCGGGTAGACCTGCCGGCCGAGTCGCCCGCCGGAGCCGGGTAGACCTGGCGGCCGAGTCGCCCGCCGGAACCGGGTAGACCTGGCGGCCGAGTCGCCCGCCGGAGCCGGGTAGACCTGGCGGCCGAGTCGCCCGCCGGAGCCGGGTAGACCTGGCGGCCGAGTCGCCCGCCGGAACCGGGTAGACCTGGCGGCCGAGTCGCCCGCCGGAGCCGGGTAGACCTGGCGGCCGAGTCGCCCGCCGGAGCCGGGTAGACCTGGCGGCCGAGTCGCCCGCCGGAGCCGGGTAGACCTGGCGGCCGAGTCGCCCGCCGGAGCCGGGTAGACCTGGCCGCCGCCGTCGCGCGCCACCTGCCGGGACGAGACGGCGGCCAAGTCCCGCCGGAGCCGGGTAGACCTGCCGGCCGAGTCGCCCGCCGGAGCCGGGTAGACCTGGCGGCCGAGTCGCCCGCCGGAGCCGGGTAGACCTGCCGGCCGAGTCGCCCGCCGGAGCCGGGTAGACCTGGCGGCCGAGTCGCCCGCCGGAGCCGGGTAGACCTGGCGGCCGAGTCGCCCGCCGGAGCCGGGTAGACCTGGCGGCCGAGTCGCCCGCCGGAGCCGGGTAGACCTGGCCGCCGCCGTCGCGCGCCACCTGCCGGGACGAGACGGCGGCCAAGTCCCGCCGGAGCCGGGTAGACCTGCCGGCCGAGTCGCCCGCCGGAGCCGGGTAGACCTGGCGGCCAAGTCCCGCCGGAGCCGGGTGGACTTGGCCGCCCTCGCCCGCCCGCTGCCGGGGTATACGTGGCGGCTGGCTGCAGAGCCGGCTGGACCTGCCGACCACTCGCGTGCTCTGGAGCCGGGTAGACCGGGAAGCCGCCGAACGGCGGCCGTAGCCCGTTTCTCCCGGCGGGGTTCAGCGGCGGTGGGGCCGCGCGTGTGTCGTCCGTCGTGGTCGTGGTGGCGTGTGCGTCCCCCACCCCACCCCGTGCCCCCGTCCCCGTTTCCAAGATTTAAGCGGAGCTGATACAAGGGAGCGCGTTTCAAGGCGCTGCCCCGTGCAACAGTGAATTTCTCCTGGCTGGTTTCGATAGAAGAGGAAGCGTACGACGTGAACACGAAAGCTTGAAAAGCGTTCTTCGTCTTTACCGTCCGCCCGCCCGCCCGCCCGCCCGGCCCGGCCCGGCCCGGCCCGGCCCCGCCGCGCGGCTCTGGGCAAGTGTGCCCGAGCAGACCCCGGCCGGCTCTTCTCCCTCCCTGGCTGGCGGGGGTGCGGGTAGAGGCGGCGGCAGGCGCCCGCAGGCGGGCGCTCGCCGGCTTTTGGGTTTTGTTTTTGTTTGGAGTTTTTGTGTTTTTTATTTTTCGGTTTGGCGGTGTGAGGCTTTGTTTCGTCTGGGGTTGGGGGGGGTGGGGGTGGTGGTGTCGGGGTCGGGGGGGGGTCGGCGGGTGTGCTTTTTCCCCCTGCCGCCCTTTGGTTTCGTCTTGATTTTTATTTTGGTGGGTGGGGGTCGGGGTGGGGGGGTGGGGGGAGGTGGTGGTGGTGGTGGTGGTGGGGAGTGTGTTTACGAGAAATAGATTAAAACCTGTGTCTGCCAGGCTGCAGACGCCCTGCACCCCCGTGCACTCGCACCCCCGCCTCGAGGGCGCGGCTCTCTCCCCCTCACTCCGTCCCCGGAGCCGCAGGCCTCCCCCCTGGACCGCAGACTCCCCGGCGCCGCGGAGCGGCGGGGGTGGGGTGGGGTGGGGTGGGGGGGCGCAGCCCCGCGCCCTGCGCAAGCGCATGCGGACCCCCGCCCGCGGTCAAAAGGCGTCGCTTCCCGCCCGCGCCAACGGTCCCGCGCTCGGTCGCAGGGGCGGCAGCAGCGGCGGGGAAGGGATGCTGGTGCAGAGGCAGGCGAGAGAGGTCGGCGAGCAGGCGGGGAGCCTGGTAGGCGGGGGGGGAGGTGTATGCGTGGTGGTGGTGGTGGTGGTGGTGGGGTCGTCTCTCTTCGGAGAAGATTCCGGGTCGGGCGGGTTTTTTTTTTGGTGGGGTCCATCCGTCCGTCCCCCGTCGTGTGGTGTCTGTCCCGTCCCCCGTCCCCCCCCCGGCGTTTCGCGTTCATTTGGTTTTCGACCCGCAGCAGGGGCGGGCGAGTGACTGGGAAGGAAAGGCGGGAGCCGGGGCACGGGCACGGCAGGGTAGAGACACGGCAGCCGGGGGTTAGAGACCGCACACCGCCGGCTAGTCCCCTCTCCCGGCCCGGGCACGGAGCCGCCAGGGGCTCCGCCGGGTCCTAAAGTCTCCCACCGTCCGTTCCCCGGGGGCACGAGAAACCCGTTGGCGGCGGGCGGGGGTGGAGGGGGAAGTTTGGGGGGGGGGTGGGGGGTGGGGGGTGGTGGTGTGCCGTTGGGGGGCGGGGCACGTCACGTCGCGCACGCGGTGGCAGGCGAGGGGCTCGGGCGGTGGCGGGGGGGGGGGGGGGGGGCCTGGGCCTGGGGGGGGGACGACGGGGCGGGGCACGTCGCGCACGCGGTGGCAGGCGAGGGGCTCGGGCGGTGGCAGGGGGGGAGGGGCCTGGGGGGGGGAACGACGGGGCGGGGCACGTCGCGCACGCGGTGGCAGGCGAGGGGCTCGGGCGGTGGCGGGGGGGGAGGGGGGGGGGCCTGGGGGGGGACGACGGGGCGGGGGGCGGTGTGTGCTTTTGTAAGGGAGTGACCACGCAAGAAATGAGAAAGGGGTGTGACGCCGTCGATAACGCTGCCTTCTCTGTGACAGACTGCCTCGTCGGCCGCCTCCCCGTGCGGCCTGCTCCCGGGCCTCGTCTGCGGGCGCGGTCTTGGGCTCGTCTGCCCGGTCGGTCGAAGCCGTCCCCGGGAGGGGAGAGGCCGCCTGCCTCGGCCTGGCCGTGACACCCGGGCTCCAGCTGCCGGAGAGGTGGGCCGCGCTTCCGACCCACGGCCGCCGGCGCCGGCGGCGCGCCTTCCAGGGGTGAGCGCCGCCGAGAGGACGGGGGGGCCCGGCAGGAAGCCTTAGGCCGAGGGGGGAGCCCGCTCCTTTGCCGACGGCCGGGGGACGCCGCTCGCCAGAGCCCCTCGGCTCCCGGGATGCCCGGCCCGGTCGGCTCGGGCCGGGAGACCGCCGTGACTCGCGGGCCGGCCGCGACCTTTGAGAGGCCTTCTCGGGACGCGGGGCCTGAGGGCCTGTCCCGGCAGACGGGCTGGGGTGGGGGGCAAACAGAAACGAACGCCCCGCCACCCCCCAAAAAGAGGCGAGCGAGAACCTGAACGCACCGACGCACAGAGGAAGAAAGCGAGCGCTTCACGGAGGACGACAATAAAGAAAGGCAGGGGGTGCGGGCGGGCTGCGCGTGAAGAGGCGAGCGAGAACCTGAACGCACCGACGCACAGAGGAAGAAAGCGAGCGCTTCACGGAGGACGACAATAAAGAAAGGCAGGGGGTGCGGGCGGGCTGCGCGTGTCTTTCTTGACGCAGAGCTCTGCGGGACGGGGGCGCGCGGGCGGGCGCTTTGCGGGGAGCGGCGTGGGGAGGGGAGGAAAGAAAAGGCGTTAAGAAGGAACGCCTGGCAATTCACGGGCTAGCTAGCGAAGGAAGGAACGGGAGAGCGAGAACGCCGAGACGCGCTGTCGTCACGTGCGGGAAAGCCAAAGAACCCACCCGAATGCGGAAGTCGACTTCCCATGCCGTTTCCAAGACGCTTCAAAGCGG
>NW_028127090.1:107500-112500 GCF_965231255.1 Vanellus vanellus
CGCCTGCGTGCCCGCCCCACCTCGCTCAACACGGTGGGAGCGGAGCGGGAGACGCCGCCGTCCACCCGGCTCCGGACAACGCTTCCCTTAAGCGAGATTCCAAAGGGGCGGAGAGGAGCCGCTGAGGCTCGCTCTCCCTTCGCTTTCTAGCGTTCGAGAGTACCGGGCGACCGCCGCCGGCCTTCGTCGCCCCACAGGGAACAGCTTCCCCACGGGGGGGTGAAAAACACGGGGAGGGGGGGGGGGAGAAGGCCAGAAAAAAAACCCAGGGATAAACGAAAACAAGCCCAGACGGGACAGGACAAAATGAAACAAAAGCAGGTGGTGGCGGGGGACGACACACGCCCGACAAAACCCCTTCGAAACGAAAAACATCGAGGAGAAGGGCGACGAGGCGCCGCCGCCTCGCCCACACCCATCCTCGGGCCCTCGGCAGCCGGGGAAGCCGCGGCAGGCGCCAAAAAAAAACAAACCAAAACAAAACAGCGGGCCATTATGCGCTCGGGCTGCCGGCCACCGCGGCCGGCAGCCGGATTCTCCCACCCCGGCTCGGCGGGCTCCAGCTTAGGGCCGGAGGATAACACAAAGGACGAGGTGCCGCCACCTGCCCCGTAAACCGGTGCGCGCCCTCTCAACCGAGACCGGCTGCCCTTCTTTTCTGGGAACTCCCCCCCCGCCGCGCTCGGCGGGCTCCAGCTTAGGGCCGGAGGATAACGCAAAGGACGAGGTGCCGCCACCTGCCCCGTAAACCGGTGCGCGCCCTCTCAACCGAGACCGGCTGCCCTTCTTTTCTGGGAACTCCCCCCCCGCCGCGCTCGGCGGGCTCCAGCTTAGGGCCGGAGGATAACGCAAAGGACGAGGTGCCGCCACCTGCCCCGTAAACCGGTGCACGCCCTCTCAACCGAGACCGGCTGCCCTTCTTTTCTGGGAACTCCCCCCCCGCCGCGCTCGGCGGGCTCCAGCTTAGGGCCGGAGGATAACGCAAAGGACGAGGTGCCGCCACCTGCCCCGTAAACCGGTGCACGCCCTCTCACCGAGCATTCCCCAGAAGCCGCTCAAGGACGGGCGCTGCGGCCTTCCCGTGCACCTCGTATGGATGGAAAAGTTGGGGGGGGGGTAGAGGGGGAAAAGGAAAAAAAAAACAGGAGGAAAAGGGGGTAGAGGCGCCGCCGCCTCGCCCACACCATCCGTCCTGGGCCTTCGGCGGCCATGGAAGCCACGGCAGGCTCCGAAAAGGAGCGGGCCGTTTATGCGCCCGGGGCTGCCGGCCACCGCGGCCGGCAGCCGCTTTCACTTTTCTCCCCGCTCGGCGGGCTCCCGCTTAGGGCCGGAGTTAAAAAGAAGGGATGAGGTGCCGCCACCTGCCCCGTACCGGTGCCAACCTTCTCAACGAGCGCTCCCCAGAAACCACGCAGGGCCAGACACCGTTCTCCTTGCCGTGCAGCACCTCGTATGGCTCGAAAAAGGGGGGGGGGGGGGGGGTAAAAAAAAACGTGAGGACAAAGGGGAGTCGAGGCGGCGGCGCCGCCGCCTGCACACACACCCATCCTCGGGCCCTTCGGCGGCTGGGGAAGCCACACCAGACCCCGAAAAACAGCGGGCCGCTTCGCGCTCGGCTGCTGCCCAGCGGAACCGGCCCCCCGCTCTTCTCTCGGCGGGCTCCGGCTTAAGGCCGGAGGAAAAAAAAAAAAAAAACGACGAGGTGGTCCTGCCGCCCTCACCCCTCCCTCGCATCACCGGGACCTCCGGGGCGAGAGAAAGCCACAGCAGGCTCCCAAAGCCCCCGGCCGTCTGCCTGTGGCACGCGCCAGCAGCAACGTCCGCCGTCATCGGGTTCCCTCCGGCACCGGGGAGAAGGAAGCCGCCGCAAAGACTGCACACCCCCCGCTACCCCGGCCCGTGCGCGTTCGAGTGCCGGCGACCGCCGCCGGTCGCCGGTCTTCGCCCTGCTCCGCGGCATACGCAGCGCTCCGCTCGGCCGGCCGACCCACGAGCGCTGGCAGCCGCTCCCTAGCCCTTCTCCGGAGGCGAGTCACCGCTCGCCCCTACAGTACGGACAGGTAAGGCGCCGCCCCTGGAGGGGTCGAAGAACGCCGCCACCTCCCAGCGGGGAGGCGCGCCAGCGACGCCGACTTTTACGATGAGGTAACTGGAGGCAGCGAAAAACAGCGACCCCTTCGGCAGCTCGGAGGAGGTGGTGACGACAACAGGTCTACCCGTCACCTCCGGAAATGCGCCTAAGTCCCGCCGGAGCCGGGTAGACCTGGCCGCCGCCGTCGCGCGCCACCTGCCGGGACGAGACGGCGGCCAAGTCGCCCGCCGGAGCCGGGTAGACCTGGCCGCCGCCGTCGCGCGCCACCGGCCGGGACGAGACGGCGGCCGAGTCGCCCGCCGGAGCCGGGTAGACCTGGCGGCCGAGTCGCCCGCCGGAGCCGGGTAGACCTGGCCGCCGCCGTCGCGCGCCACCTGCCGGGACGAGACGGCGGCCAAGTCCCGCCGGAGCCGGGTAGACCTGCCGGCCGAGTCGCCCGCCGGAGCCGGGTAGACCTGGCGGCCGAGTCGCCCGCCGGAGCCGGGTAGACCTGGCCGCCGCCGTCGCGCGCCACCTGCCGGGACGAGACGGCGGCCAAGTCCCGCCGGAGCCGGGTAGACCTGCCGGCCGAGTCGCCCGCCGGAGCCGGGTAGACCTGGCGGCCGAGTCGCCCGCCGGAACCGGGTAGACCTGGCGGCCGAGTCGCCCGCCGGAGCCGGGTAGACCTGGCGGCCGAGTCGCCCGCCGGAGCCGGGTAGACCTGGCGGCCGAGTCGCCCGCCGGAACCGGGTAGACCTGGCGGCCGAGTCGCCCGCCGGAGCCGGGTAGACCTGGCGGCCGAGTCGCCCGCCGGAGCCGGGTAGACCTGGCGGCCGAGTCGCCCGCCGGAGCCGGGTAGACCTGGCGGCCGAGTCGCCCGCCGGAGCCGGGTAGACCTGGCCGCCGCCGTCGCGCGCCACCTGCCGGGACGAGACGGCGGCCAAGTCCCGCCGGAGCCGGGTAGACCTGCCGGCCGAGTCGCCCGCCGGAGCCGGGTAGACCTGGCGGCCGAGTCGCCCGCCGGAGCCGGGTAGACCTGCCGGCCGAGTCGCCCGCCGGAGCCGGGTAGACCTGGCGGCCGAGTCGCCCGCCGGAGCCGGGTAGACCTGGCGGCCGAGTCGCCCGCCGGAGCCGGGTAGACCTGGCGGCCGAGTCGCCCGCCGGAGCCGGGTAGACCTGGCCGCCGCCGTCGCGCGCCACCTGCCGGGACGAGACGGCGGCCAAGTCCCGCCGGAGCCGGGTAGACCTGCCGGCCGAGTCGCCCGCCGGAGCCGGGTAGACCTGGCGGCCAAGTCCCGCCGGAGCCGGGTGGACTTGGCCGCCCTCGCCCGCCCGCTGCCGGGGTATACGTGGCGGCTGGCTGCAGAGCCGGCTGGACCTGCCGACCACTCGCGTGCTCTGGAGCCGGGTAGACCGGGAAGCCGCCGAACGGCGGCCGTAGCCCGTTTCTCCCGGCGGGGTTCAGCGGCGGTGGGGCCGCGCGTGTGTCGTCCGTCGTGGTCGTGGTGGCGTGTGCGTCCCCCACCCCACCCCGTGCCCCCGTCCCCGTTTCCAAGATTTAAGCGGAGCTGATACAAGGGAGCGCGTTTCAAGGCGCTGCCCCGTGCAACAGTGAATTTCTCCTGGCTGGTTTCGATAGAAGAGGAAGCGTACGACGTGAACACGAAAGCTTGAAAAGCGTTCTTCGTCTTTACCGTCCGCCCGCCCGCCCGCCCGCCCGGCCCGGCCCGGCCCGGCCCGGCCCCGCCGCGCGGCTCTGGGCAAGTGTGCCCGAGCAGACCCCGGCCGGCTCTTCTCCCTCCCTGGCTGGCGGGGGTGCGGGTAGAGGCGGCGGCAGGCGCCCGCAGGCGGGCGCTCGCCGGCTTTTGGGTTTTGTTTTTGTTTGGAGTTTTTGTGTTTTTTATTTTTCGGTTTGGCGGTGTGAGGCTTTGTTTCGTCTGGGGTTGGGGGGGGTGGGGGTGGTGGTGTCGGGGTCGGGGGGGGGTCGGCGGGTGTGCTTTTTCCCCCTGCCGCCCTTTGGTTTCGTCTTGATTTTTATTTTGGTGGGTGGGGGTCGGGGTGGGGGGGTGGGGGGAGGTGGTGGTGGTGGTGGTGGTGGGGAGTGTGTTTACGAGAAATAGATTAAAACCTGTGTCTGCCAGGCTGCAGACGCCCTGCACCCCCGTGCACTCGCACCCCCGCCTCGAGGGCGCGGCTCTCTCCCCCTCACTCCGTCCCCGGAGCCGCAGGCCTCCCCCCTGGACCGCAGACTCCCCGGCGCCGCGGAGCGGCGGGGGTGGGGTGGGGTGGGGTGGGGGGGCGCAGCCCCGCGCCCTGCGCAAGCGCATGCGGACCCCCGCCCACGGTCAAAAGGCGTCGCTTCCCGCCCGCGCCAACGGTCCCGCGCTCGGTCGCAGGGGCGGCAGCAGCGGCGGGGAAGGGATGCTGGTGCAGAGGCAGGCGAGAGAGGTCGGCGAGCAGGCGGGGAGCCTGGTAGGCGGGGGGGGAGGTGTATGCGTGGTGGTGGTGGTGGTGGTGGTGGGGTCGTCTCTCTTCGGAGAAGATTCCGGGTCGGGCGGGTTTTTTTTTTGGTGGGGTCCATCCGTCCGTCCCCCGTCGTGTGGTGTCTGTCCCGTCCCCCGTCCCCCCCCCGGCGTTTCGCGTTCATTTGGTTTTCGACCCGCAGCAGGGGCGGGCGAGTGACTGGGAAGGAAAGGCGGGAGCCGGGGCACGGGCACGGCAGGGTAGAGACACGGCAGCCGGGGGTTAGAGACCGCACACCGCCGGCTAGTCCCCTCTCCCGGCCCGGGCACGGAGCCGCCAGGGGCTCCGCCGGGTCCTAAAGTCTCCCACCGTCCGTTCCCCGGGGGCACGAGAAACCCGTTGGCGGCGGGCGGGGGTGGAGGGGGAAGTTTGGGGGGGGGGTGGGGGGTGGGGGGTGGTGGTGTGC
>NW_028127090.1:120000-122500 GCF_965231255.1 Vanellus vanellus
CCGGACCGGCGCCCCCTCCGCCGCCGGGGCGGAAGGACGGCGGCCCGGCCGGCGATTGATCGTCAAGCGACGCTCAGACAGGCGTAGCCCCGGGAGGAACCCGGGGCCGCAAGTGCGTTCGAAGTGTCGATGATCAATGTGTCCTGCAATTCACATTAATTCTCGCAGCTAGCTGCGTTCTTCATCGACGCACGAGCCGAGTGATCCACCGCTAAGAGTTGTCTGACTTTCGGCACCGCCCCGCGCGCGCGGAGGGGCCGGGAACCGCCCGCCGAGAGCGGCCCCCCCTTCTCGGGGGACGGCCCGCCGCCCGCCCGCCCGCCGGCCGGCCGGGCAACGCCGTCGGCCTCCACCCGCGGCGCGGGCGGAGGACGACGCCGCGCGCGGCGCGGCGGGGCGCGGCGCGACGGAGCCGCCTCGCCTCTGCTGACCGCACAAACACGACACACCAGAGAGGTGGGAAAGGGCGGAACGGGAAAAAAAACCCCGACGGCAAGGGCGGGGGGAGCCCGCGCTCCCCCGGCGACCTGGGAAACGCAAAGCGCCTTGCTCGCTTCGGGGGGCGGCCCAGGCGCCCGGGCTCGGCCCGGCCTCCGCGCGGAGGCACCCGACGCCCGCCGGCCGCGCCCCGCCTGCCCCGCGCCTCGCTCGGGAAGCGGACGCCGCTGCGGCAACACCGGCGGGACGCCCCGTCGGATCCCGCGCGCGCGCGCGCGCCCGCCCGTCCCTCCACGCGAGCTTGCGCCGCGCCGCGCCAGCCGCCTTTCCCCCCCGCCGGCACCTCTCGGCGTCTCCGCCGCCGCGCCGGAGGCGGACACCGCCGGAAAACCGAGCCGGCGACGCCGCCGCCCGCGGTCCCGCCGGACGGCGGCCCGCCGCCCTCAACGCGGCGGCCGCCCGCCCGGGACCGCCGCCGCCGCTCCTCGCCTCCTCTCCCGCCGGCGCGCGCCGAGCGGAGGGCGGACGGCGCTGAGGCGGGGGCGACGCCCGCTCTCCCCGTTTCCACGCGGAGACCGGGAGTGGGACGCCCCCGCCCGCCCGCCCAGCCCCGCCCGGCGCGGCCGGGAAGGAAGGGCGACGACGAAGCGACGGGCAGGGCCCGGGCCGGGACGGCCGCGCCTGGCGGCGGGCGCCCCTCCGGCCGGCCGACCGACACGCCGAGCGACGCCGCCGCCGCTCGGCCGGGGTGCCGCCATCGCCGGCGGCCAGCGGCGGGAGACCGCCGAGCGCTCGCCGGGGCGGGGAGGGAAAAACGGAGCGCGGCGCGCCGCAGCGCCGCGACGGAGGCGCGGCGGCCCCCCAAAGGCCGCCCGGCGAGTCCCCGCCGCGGGGACCCGCCGCCCCGGCGCGAGAGCACGCGCTCCCGGCGCCCGGGGCCGCCCGTTTCGAGGCAGGCAGGCCGGACGCGACCGACCGGCGCCGCGGTCTCTCCGCCGAGACCGGACCGCGGAGAAGGGGGGGGCAGCGGGACCCCTCCCCGGCACGGCTGCCCGCGGGGAACGGCGCGCGCGCGCGCGCGCGGCGGACGTCCGGGGGGGGGACGCAGGCGGAGAAACTCCCGCCCCCCCCCCGAGGCAACGCCGCCGCGCGGCCGAGCCGCCCCGCGGGTCGCATCGCGCCGCCCGAGTCTTTAAACCTCCGCCCGGCCCCCGCGGCCTCCCGCCCGCCGGCACGCGCCGAGGGGGTGGGCCGCGGAGGGCGCGGACGCTAGGCACCTGGCCCTGGGGTGAGGGAAACGACCTGGAGGGCCCCGCGGGGGTGCCTCCCCCGCTGCCACCTTCGGGGGAGCGTCCGCCCGCGGGGGCGCGCCCGACATCCGCCGCCACAACCTCGTCCTCCTTGCCCGGGGCCCGGGGTTTCCCTCAGTAGCCCGGCGCTGCGCCCGGGAGGAGAGCCGTGGCGCGGGCCGCCCGCCGGCGCGGGACGCGGCCCGGCGCGGCCTCGCCCGCCGAAAGGCGCGGCGGCGGAGCCCTCCCCCGGCTCCCCCGCGAGGAGGGGCGGAGGGGGGAAGCACCGCCGCGCCGCCCGGAGCCGCGCGCCACCCTGGAACGCCCGGAGGCTTTGCCCCCCCTCGCGCGGCCGGCCGGCCGGCCAGGCGGGGGCTTGCTCGGCAGCAGCCCGCCTCGCTGCGGGGAGGGTCGGGGGAGCCGCCTCCCCCGACCCCGAAGGCCCCCGCTGGGCTCTCGCCGCTCGCGCCCGGCCTGCCGCCCCGCGCGCCCTCGCGCCGCTTTCAACCTCCCGCCCCGGCGGGCTCGGCCGGCGGCTGTCCCCGCCGCCGCGCCCTTCCCGCGCGCTGCCCGCCCGCGCTCTGACCGGGAGGCGCCCTTTCGTTTGCCCCGGGGGCCGCGCCCGCGCCCCCCACCGCCACCCCCCGTTGCGGGCGTGGGGCGGTCGGGAGGACGGGGGTCGGCCCGCGGAGGCGGGCGCCTCCCGGCGGCGGGCGCCAGCGGAGGCGGGAAAGGGGACGCGGCGGCGGTAAGCGCGCCGGACCCAGCGACGC
>NW_028127090.1:127500-132500 GCF_965231255.1 Vanellus vanellus
GAGACCGGCTGCCCTTCTTTTCTGGGAACTCCCCCCCCGCCGCGCTCGGCGGGCTCCAGCTTAGGGCCGGAGGATAACGCAAAGGACGAGGTGCCGCCACCTGCCCCGTAAACCGGTGCACGCCCTCTCACCGAGCATTCCCCAGAAGCCGCTCAAGGACGGGCGCTGCGGCCTTCCCGTGCACCTCGTATGGATGGAAAAGTTGGGGGGGGGGTAGAGGGGGAAAAGGAAAAAAAAAACAGGAGGAAAAGGGGGTAGAGGCGCCGCCGCCTCGCCCACACCATCCGTCCTGGGCCTTCGGCGGCCATGGAAGCCACGGCAGGCTCCGAAAAGGAGCGGGCCGTTTATGCGCCCGGGGCTGCCGGCCACCGCGGCCGGCAGCCGCTTTCACTTTTCTCCCCGCTCGGCGGGCTCCCGCTTAGGGCCGGAGTTAAAAAGAAGGGATGAGGTGCCGCCACCTGCCCCGTACCGGTGCCAACCTTCTCAACGAGCGCTCCCCAGAAACCACGCAGGGCCAGACACCGTTCTCCTTGCCGTGCAGCACCTCGTATGGCTCGAAAAAGGGGGGGGGGGGGGGGGTAAAAAAAAACGTGAGGACAAAGGGGAGTCGAGGCGGCGGCGCCGCCGCCTGCACACACACCCATCCTCGGGCCCTTCGGCGGCTGGGGAAGCCACACCAGACCCCGAAAAACAGCGGGCCGCTTCGCGCTCGGCTGCTGCCCAGCGGAACCGGCCCCCCGCTCTTCTCTCGGCGGGCTCCGGCTTAAGGCCGGAGGAAAAAAAAAAAAAAAACGACGAGGTGGTCCTGCCGCCCTCACCCCTCCCTCGCATCACCGGGACCTCCGGGGCGAGAGAAAGCCACAGCAGGCTCCCAAAGCCCCCGGCCGTCTGCCTGTGGCACGCGCCAGCAGCAACGTCCGCCGTCATCGGGTTCCCTCCGGCACCGGGGAGAAGGAAGCCGCCGCAAAGACTGCACACCCCCCGCTACCCCGGCCCGTGCGCGTTCGAGTGCCGGCGACCGCCGCCGGTCGCCGGTCTTCGCCCTGCTCCGCGGCATACGCAGCGCTCCGCTCGGCCGGCCGACCCACGAGCGCTGGCAGCCGCTCCCTAGCCCTTCTCCGGAGGCGAGTCACCGCTCGCCCCTACAGTACGGACAGGTAAGGCGCCGCCCCTGGAGGGGTCGAAGAACGCCGCCACCTCCCAGCGGGGAGGCGCGCCAGCGACGCCGACTTTTACGATGAGGTAACTGGAGGCAGCGAAAAACAGCGACCCCTTCGGCAGCTCGGAGGAGGTGGTGACGACAACAGGTCTACCCGTCACCTCCGGAAATGCGCCTAAGTCCCGCCGGAGCCGGGTAGACCTGGCCGCCGCCGTCGCGCGCCACCTGCCGGGACGAGACGGCGGCCAAGTCGCCCGCCGGAGCCGGGTAGACCTGGCCGCCGCCGTCGCGCGCCACCGGCCGGGACGAGACGGCGGCCGAGTCGCCCGCCGGAGCCGGGTAGACCTGGCGGCCGAGTCGCCCGCCGGAGCCGGGTAGACCTGGCCGCCGCCGTCGCGCGCCACCTGCCGGGACGAGACGGCGGCCAAGTCCCGCCGGAGCCGGGTAGACCTGCCGGCCGAGTCGCCCGCCGGAGCCGGGTAGACCTGGCGGCCGAGTCGCCCGCCGGAGCCGGGTAGACCTGGCCGCCGCCGTCGCGCGCCACCTGCCGGGACGAGACGGCGGCCAAGTCCCGCCGGAGCCGGGTAGACCTGCCGGCCGAGTCGCCCGCCGGAGCCGGGTAGACCTGGCGGCCGAGTCGCCCGCCGGAACCGGGTAGACCTGGCGGCCGAGTCGCCCGCCGGAGCCGGGTAGACCTGGCGGCCGAGTCGCCCGCCGGAGCCGGGTAGACCTGGCGGCCGAGTCGCCCGCCGGAACCGGGTAGACCTGGCGGCCGAGTCGCCCGCCGGAGCCGGGTAGACCTGGCGGCCGAGTCGCCCGCCGGAGCCGGGTAGACCTGGCGGCCGAGTCGCCCGCCGGAGCCGGGTAGACCTGGCGGCCGAGTCGCCCGCCGGAGCCGGGTAGACCTGGCCGCCGCCGTCGCGCGCCACCTGCCGGGACGAGACGGCGGCCAAGTCCCGCCGGAGCCGGGTAGACCTGCCGGCCGAGTCGCCCGCCGGAGCCGGGTAGACCTGCCGGCCGAGTCGCCCGCCGGAGCCGGGTAGACCTGCCGGCCGAGTCGCCCGCCGGAGCCGGGTAGACCTGGCGGCCGAGTCGCCCGCCGGAGCCGGGTAGACCTGGCGGCCGAGTCGCCCGCCGGAGCCGGGTAGACCTGGCGGCCGAGTCGCCCGCCGGAGCCGGGTAGACCTGGCCGCCGCCGTCGCGCGCCACCTGCCGGGACGAGACGGCGGCCAAGTCCCGCCGGAGCCGGGTAGACCTGCCGGCCGAGTCGCCCGCCGGAGCCGGGTAGACCTGGCGGCCAAGTCCCGCCGGAGCCGGGTGGACTTGGCCGCCCTCGCCCGCCCGCTGCCGGGGTATACGTGGCGGCTGGCTGCAGAGCCGGCTGGACCTGCCGACCACTCGCGTGCTCTGGAGCCGGGTAGACCGGGAAGCCGCCGAACGGCGGCCGTAGCCCGTTTCTCCCGGCGGGGTTCAGCGGCGGTGGGGCCGCGCGTGTGTCGTCCGTCGTGGTCGTGGTGGCGTGTGCGTCCCCCACCCCACCCCGTGCCCCCGTCCCCGTTTCCAAGATTTAAGCGGAGCTGATACAAGGGAGCGCGTTTCAAGGCGCTGCCCCGTGCAACAGTGAATTTCTCCTGGCTGGTTTCGATAGAAGAGGAAGCGTACGACGTGAACACGAAAGCTTGAAAAGCGTTCTTCGTCTTTACCGTCCGCCCGCCCGCCCGCCCGCCCGGCCCGGCCCGGCCCGGCCCGGCCCCGCCGCGCGGCTCTGGGCAAGTGTGCCCGAGCAGACCCCGGCCGGCTCTTCTCCCTCCCTGGCTGGCGGGGGTGCGGGTAGAGGCGGCGGCAGGCGCCCGCAGGCGGGCGCTCGCCGGCTTTTGGGTTTTGTTTTTGTTTGGAGTTTTTGTGTTTTTTATTTTTCGGTTTGGCGGTGTGAGGCTTTGTTTCGTCTGGGGTTGGGGGGGGTGGGGGTGGTGGTGTCGGGGTCGGGGGGGGGTCGGCGGGTGTGCTTTTTCCCCCTGCCGCCCTTTGGTTTCGTCTTGATTTTTATTTTGGTGGGTGGGGGTCGGGGTGGGGGGGTGGGGGGAGGTGGTGGTGGTGGTGGTGGTGGGGAGTGTGTTTACGAGAAATAGATTAAAACCTGTGTCTGCCAGGCTGCAGACGCCCTGCACCCCCGTGCACTCGCACCCCCGCCTCGAGGGCGCGGCTCTCTCCCCCTCACTCCGTCCCCGGAGCCGCAGGCCTCCCCCCTGGACCGCAGACTCCCCGGCGCCGCGGAGCGGCGGGGGTGGGGTGGGGTGGGGTGGGGGGGCGCAGCCCCGCGCCCTGCGCAAGCGCATGCGGACCCCCGCCCGCGGTCAAAAGGCGTCGCTTCCCGCCCGCGCCAACGGTCCCGCGCTCGGTCGCAGGGGCGGCAGCAGCGGCGGGGAAGGGATGCTGGTGCAGAGGCAGGCGAGAGAGGTCGGCGAGCAGGCGGGGAGCCTGGTAGGCGGGGGGGGAGGTGTATGCGTGGTGGTGGTGGTGGTGGTGGTGGGGTCGTCTCTCTTCGGAGAAGATTCCGGGTCGGGCGGGTTTTTTTTTTGGTGGGGTCCATCCGTCCGTCCCCCGTCGTGTGGTGTCTGTCCCGTCCCCCGTCCCCCCCCCGGCGTTTCGCGTTCATTTGGTTTTCGACCCGCAGCAGGGGCGGGCGAGTGACTGGGAAGGAAAGGCGGGAGCCGGGGCACGGGCACGGCAGGGTAGAGACACGGCAGCCGGGGGTTAGAGACCGCACACCGCCGGCTAGTCCCCTCTCCCGGCCCGGGCACGGAGCCGCCAGGGGCTCCGCCGGGTCCTAAAGTCTCCCACCGTCCGTTCCCCGGGGGCACGAGAAACCCGTTGGCGGCGGGCGGGGGTGGAGGGGGAAGTTTGGGGGGGGGGTGGGGGGTGGGGGGTGGTGGTGTGCCGTTGGGGGGCGGGGCACGTCACGTCGCGCACGCGGTGGCAGGCGAGGGGCTCGGGCGGTGGCGGGGGGGGGGGGGGGGGGCCTGGGCCTGGGGGGGGGACGACGGGGCGGGGCACGTCGCGCACGCGGTGGCAGGCGAGGGGCTCGGGCGGTGGCAGGGGGGGAGGGGCCTGGGGGGGGGAACGACGGGGCGGGGCACGTCGCGCACGCGGTGGCAGGCGAGGGGCTCGGGCGGTGGCGGGGGGGGAGGGGGGGGGGCCTGGGGGGGGACGACGGGGCGGGGGGCGGTGTGTGCTTTTGTAAGGGAGTGACCACGCAAGAAATGAGAAAGGGGTGTGACGCCGTCGATAACGCTGCCTTCTCTGTGACAGACTGCCTCGTCGGCCGCCTCCCCGTGCGGCCTGCTCCCGGGCCTCGTCTGCGGGCGCGGTCTTGGGCTCGTCTGCCCGGTCGGTCGAAGCCGTCCCCGGGAGGGGAGAGGCCGCCTGCCTCGGCCTGGCCGTGACACCCGGGCTCCAGCTGCCGGAGAGGTGGGCCGCGCTTCCGACCCACGGCCGCCGGCGCCGGCGGCGCGCCTTCCAGGGGTGAGCGCCGCCGAGAGGACGGGGGGGCCCGGCAGGAAGCCTTAGGCCGAGGGGGGAGCCCGCTCCTTTGCCGACGGCCGGGGGACGCCGCTCGCCAGAGCCCCTCGGCTCCCGGGATGCCCGGCCCGGTCGGCTCGGGCCGGGAGACCGCCGTGACTCGCGGGCCGGCCGCGACCTTTGAGAGGCCTTCTCGGGACGCGGGGCCTGAGGGCCTGTCCCGGCAGACGGGCTGGGGTGGGGGGCAAACAGAAACGAACGCCCCGCCACCCCCCAAAAAGAGGCGAGCGAGAACCTGAACGCACCGACGCACAGAGGAAGA
>NW_028127090.1:145000-150000 GCF_965231255.1 Vanellus vanellus
GGAGGCCGCGCGGCCTCCGTCACGGCAGAGCGGGCAGCCGCGCGCGTCCGTCGCCACCCGGGGGCGGACGGCAAGACGCGGGGCCCCCTGCGTGCGAGCCAGACGAAGAGGGGGCGACGTCGGCGGGGAGGTGCGACGCGACCAGAGCACCGGCAGAGCCGGCCCGCCGCGAAGCCTCCCCCACGCGCCCCCGAGCGCCACATCGATCGGCAAAGGGAAAGGGGGAGAGCGAGGAAGCGGAGGCCGCGCGGCCTCCGTCGCGGCAGAGCCGCCTCGCCGTGGAGCCTCCCCCGACGCACCCTGGGCTGGACCGCTTCGGCGAGCACCGCCTGCGTGCCCGCCCCACCTCGCTCAACACGGTGGGAGCGGAGCGGGAGACGCCGCCGTCCACCCGGCTCCGGACAACGCTTCCCTTAAGCGAGATTCCAAAGGGGCGGAGAGGAGCCGCTGAGGCTCGCTCTCCCTTCGCTTTCTAGCGTTCGAGAGTACCGGGCGACCGCCGCCGGCCTTCGTCGCCCCACAGGGAACAGCTTCCCCACGGGGGGGTGAAAAACACGGGGAGGGGGGGGGGGAGAAGGCCAGAAAAAAAACCCAGGGATAAACGAAAACAAGCCCAGACGGGACAGGACAAAATGAAACAAAAGCAGGTGGTGGCGGGGGACGACACACGCCCGACAAAACCCCTTCGAAACGAAAAACATCGAGGAGAAGGGCGACGAGGCGCCGCCGCCTCGCCCACACCCATCCTCGGGCCCTCGGCAGCCGGGGAAGCCGCGGCAGGCGCCAAAAAAAAACAAACCAAAACAAAACAGCGGGCCATTATGCGCTCGGGCTGCCGGCCACCGCGGCCGGCAGCCGGATTCTCCCACCCCGGCTCGGCGGGCTCCAGCTTAGGGCCGGAGGATAACACAAAGGACGAGGTGCCGCCACCTGCCCCGTAAACCGGTGCGCGCCCTCTCAACCGAGACCGGCTGCCCTTCTTTTCTGGGAACTCCCCCCCCGCCGCGCTCGGCGGGCTCCAGCTTAGGGCCGGAGGATAACGCAAAGGACGAGGTGCCGCCACCTGCCCCGTAAACCGGTGCGCGCCCTCTCAACCGAGACCGGCTGCCCTTCTTTTCTGGGAACTCCCCCCCCGCCGCGCTCGGCGGGCTCCAGCTTAGGGCCGGAGGATAACGCAAAGGACGAGGTGCCGCCACCTGCCCCGTAAACCGGTGCACGCCCTCTCAACCGAGACCGGCTGCCCTTCTTTTCTGGGAACTCCCCCCCCGCCGCGCTCGGCGGGCTCCAGCTTAGGGCCGGAGGATAACGCAAAGGACGAGGTGCCGCCACCTGCCCCGTAAACCGGTGCACGCCCTCTCAACCGAGACCGGCTGCCCTTCTTTTCTGGGAACTCCCCCCCCGCCGCGCTCGGCGGGCTCCAGCTTAGGGCCGGAGGATAACGCAAAGGACGAGGTGCCGCCACCTGCCCCGTAAACCGGTGCACGCCCTCTCACCGAGCATTCCCCAGAAGCCGCTCAAGGACGGGCGCTGCGGCCTTCCCGTGCACCTCGTATGGATGGAAAAGTTGGGGGGGGGGTAGAGGGGGAAAAGGAAAAAAAAAACAGGAGGAAAAGGGGGTAGAGGCGCCGCCGCCTCGCCCACACCATCCGTCCTGGGCCTTCGGCGGCCATGGAAGCCACGGCAGGCTCCGAAAAGGAGCGGGCCGTTTATGCGCCCGGGGCTGCCGGCCACCGCGGCCGGCAGCCGCTTTCACTTTTCTCCCCGCTCGGCGGGCTCCCGCTTAGGGCCGGAGTTAAAAAGAAGGGATGAGGTGCCGCCACCTGCCCCGTACCGGTGCCAACCTTCTCAACGAGCGCTCCCCAGAAACCACGCAGGGCCAGACACCGTTCTCCTTGCCGTGCAGCACCTCGTATGGCTCGAAAAAGGGGGGGGGGGGGGGGGTAAAAAAAAACGTGAGGACAAAGGGGAGTCGAGGCGGCGGCGCCGCCGCCTGCACACACACCCATCCTCGGGCCCTTCGGCGGCTGGGGAAGCCACACCAGACCCCGAAAAACAGCGGGCCGCTTCGCGCTCGGCTGCTGCCCAGCGGAACCGGCCCCCCGCTCTTCTCTCGGCGGGCTCCGGCTTAAGGCCGGAGGAAAAAAAAAAAAAAAACGACGAGGTGGTCCTGCCGCCCTCACCCCTCCCTCGCATCACCGGGACCTCCGGGGCGAGAGAAAGCCACAGCAGGCTCCCAAAGCCCCCGGCCGTCTGCCTGTGGCACGCGCCAGCAGCAACGTCCGCCGTCATCGGGTTCCCTCCGGCACCGGGGAGAAGGAAGCCGCCGCAAAGACTGCACACCCCCCGCTACCCCGGCCCGTGCGCGTTCGAGTGCCGGCGACCGCCGCCGGTCGCCGGTCTTCGCCCTGCTCCGCGGCATACGCAGCGCTCCGCTCGGCCGGCCGACCCACGAGCGCTGGCAGCCGCTCCCTAGCCCTTCTCCGGAGGCGAGTCACCGCTCGCCCCTACAGTACGGACAGGTAAGGCGCCGCCCCTGGAGGGGTCGAAGAACGCCGCCACCTCCCAGCGGGGAGGCGCGCCAGCGACGCCGACTTTTACGATGAGGTAACTGGAGGCAGCGAAAAACAGCGACCCCTTCGGCAGCTCGGAGGAGGTGGTGACGACAACAGGTCTACCCGTCACCTCCGGAAATGCGCCTAAGTCCCGCCGGAGCCGGGTAGACCTGGCCGCCGCCGTCGCGCGCCACCTGCCGGGACGAGACGGCGGCCAAGTCGCCCGCCGGAGCCGGGTAGACCTGGCCGCCGCCGTCGCGCGCCACCGGCCGGGACGAGACGGCGGCCGAGTCGCCCGCCGGAGCCGGGTAGACCTGGCGGCCGAGTCGCCCGCCGGAGCCGGGTAGACCTGGCCGCCGCCGTCGCGCGCCACCTGCCGGGACGAGACGGCGGCCAAGTCCCGCCGGAGCCGGGTAGACCTGCCGGCCGAGTCGCCCGCCGGAGCCGGGTAGACCTGGCGGCCGAGTCGCCCGCCGGAGCCGGGTAGACCTGGCCGCCGCCGTCGCGCGCCACCTGCCGGGACGAGACGGCGGCCAAGTCCCGCCGGAGCCGGGTAGACCTGCCGGCCGAGTCGCCCGCCGGAGCCGGGTAGACCTGGCGGCCGAGTCGCCCGCCGGAACCGGGTAGACCTGGCGGCCGAGTCGCCCGCCGGAGCCGGGTAGACCTGGCGGCCGAGTCGCCCGCCGGAGCCGGGTAGACCTGGCGGCCGAGTCGCCCGCCGGAACCGGGTAGACCTGGCGGCCGAGTCGCCCGCCGGAGCCGGGTAGACCTGGCGGCCGAGTCGCCCGCCGGAGCCGGGTAGACCTGGCGGCCGAGTCGCCCGCCGGAGCCGGGTAGACCTGGCGGCCGAGTCGCCCGCCGGAGCCGGGTAGACCTGGCCGCCGCCGTCGCGCGCCACCTGCCGGGACGAGACGGCGGCCAAGTCCCGCCGGAGCCGGGTAGACCTGCCGGCCGAGTCGCCCGCCGGAGCCGGGTAGACCTGGCGGCCGAGTCGCCCGCCGGAGCCGGGTAGACCTGCCGGCCGAGTCGCCCGCCGGAGCCGGGTAGACCTGGCGGCCGAGTCGCCCGCCGGAGCCGGGTAGACCTGGCGGCCGAGTCGCCCGCCGGAGCCGGGTAGACCTGGCGGCCGAGTCGCCCGCCGGAGCCGGGTAGACCTGGCCGCCGCCGTCGCGCGCCACCTGCCGGGACGAGACGGCGGCCAAGTCCCGCCGGAGCCGGGTAGACCTGCCGGCCGAGTCGCCCGCCGGAGCCGGGTAGACCTGGCGGCCAAGTCCCGCCGGAGCCGGGTGGACTTGGCCGCCCTCGCCCGCCCGCTGCCGGGGTATACGTGGCGGCTGGCTGCAGAGCCGGCTGGACCTGCCGACCACTCGCGTGCTCTGGAGCCGGGTAGACCGGGAAGCCGCCGAACGGCGGCCGTAGCCCGTTTCTCCCGGCGGGGTTCAGCGGCGGTGGGGCCGCGCGTGTGTCGTCCGTCGTGGTCGTGGTGGCGTGTGCGTCCCCCACCCCACCCCGTGCCCCCGTCCCCGTTTCCAAGATTTAAGCGGAGCTGATACAAGGGAGCGCGTTTCAAGGCGCTGCCCCGTGCAACAGTGAATTTCTCCTGGCTGGTTTCGATAGAAGAGGAAGCGTACGACGTGAACACGAAAGCTTGAAAAGCGTTCTTCGTCTTTACCGTCCGCCCGCCCGCCCGCCCGCCCGGCCCGGCCCGGCCCGGCCCGGCCCCGCCGCGCGGCTCTGGGCAAGTGTGCCCGAGCAGACCCCGGCCGGCTCTTCTCCCTCCCTGGCTGGCGGGGGTGCGGGTAGAGGCGGCGGCAGGCGCCCGCAGGCGGGCGCTCGCCGGCTTTTGGGTTTTGTTTTTGTTTGGAGTTTTTGTGTTTTTTATTTTTCGGTTTGGCGGTGTGAGGCTTTGTTTCGTCTGGGGTTGGGGGGGGTGGGGGTGGTGGTGTCGGGGTCGGGGGGGGGTCGGCGGGTGTGCTTTTTCCCCCTGCCGCCCTTTGGTTTCGTCTTGATTTTTATTTTGGTGGGTGGGGGTCGGGGTGGGGGGGTGGGGGGAGGTGGTGGTGGTGGTGGTGGTGGGGAGTGTGTTTACGAGAAATAGATTAAAACCTGTGTCTGCCAGGCTGCAGACGCCCTGCACCCCCGTGCACTCGCACCCCCGCCTCGAGGGCGCGGCTCTCTCCCCCTCACTCCGTCCCCGGAGCCGCAGGCCTCCCCCCTGGACCGCAGACTCCCCGGCGCCGCGGAGCGGCGGGGGTGGGGTGGGGTGGGGTGGGGGGGCGCAGCCCCGCGCCCTGCGCAAGCGCATGCGGACCCCCGCCCGCGGTCAAAAGGCGTCGCTTCCCGCCCGCGCCAACGGTCCCGCGCTCGGTCGCAGGGGCGGCAGCAGCGGCGGGGAAGGGATGCTGGTGCAGAGGCAGGCGAGAGAGGTCGGCGAGCAGGCGGGGAGCC
>NW_028127090.1:157500-160000 GCF_965231255.1 Vanellus vanellus
CCCCGTCCCCGGCACCCGCGCGCGCGCGCGCGGCAGCACGGCACGGTACCGCCGCGGTACCCACCCGCAGACAGCCGCCCGCGCGGCGAGGGCCGGGGGCGAGGCCCGCGCCTCCCCCCCCCCCACGCGCGCACACGCGCGCGTCTTCTCTCCCCACCGCCGCGCCGGGCCCGACCGCACCCGACGAAGCCCGGCGACCCCGGCGAGACGAGCTCCGCCCAGCGGGCGCTCCGGGAGCGGGGAGCTTCGGAGCGCTCCCCGAGTCTCCATTTAGGGGGACGAAGGCCCTTGCCGCGGGCCTGCGAGGCGCCCCAGCCGCGCCGCCCCGGACCGGCGCCCCCTCCGCCGCCGGGGCGGAAGGAGGGCGGCCCGGCCGGCGATTGATCGTCAAGCGACGCTCAGACAGGCGTAGCCCCGGGAGGAACCCGGGGCCGCAAGTGCGTTCGAAGTGTCGATGATCAATGTGTCCTGCAATTCACATTAATTCTCGCAGCTAGCTGCGTTCTTCATCGACGCACGAGCCGAGTGATCCACCGCTAAGAGTTGTCTGACTTTCGGCACCGCCCCGCGCGCGCGGAGGGGCCGGGAACCGCCCGCCGAGAGCGGCCCCCCCTTCTCGGGGGACGGCCCGCCGCCCGCCCGCCCGCCGGCCGGGCAACGCCGTCGGCCTCCACCCGCGGCGCGGGCGGAGGACGACGCCGCGCGCGGCGCGGCGGGGCGCGGCGCGACGGAGCCGCCTCGCCTCTGCTGACCGCACAAACACGACACACCAGAGAGGTGGGAAAGGGCGGAACGGGAAAAAAAAACCCGACGGCAAGGGCGGGGGGAGCCCGCGCTCCCCCGGCGACCTGGGAAACGCAAAGCGCCTTGCTCGCTTCGGGGGGCGGCCCAGGCGCCCGGGCTCGGCCCGGCCTCCGCGCGGAGGCACCCGACGCCCGCCGGCCGCGCCCCGCCTGCCCCGCGCCTCGCTCGGGAAGCGGACGCCGCTGCGGCAACACCGGCGGGACGCCCCGTCGGATCCCGCGCGCGCGCGCCCGCCCGTCCCTCCACGCGAGCTTGCGCCGCGCCGCGCCAGCCGCCTTTCCCCCCCGCCGGCACCTCTCGGCGTCTCCGCCGCCGCGCCGGAGGCGGACACCGCCGGAAAACCGAGCCGGCGACGCCGCCGCCCGCGGTCCCGCCGGACGGCGGCCCGCCGCCCTCAACGCGGCGGCCGCCCGCCCGGGACCGCCGCCGCCGCTCCTCGCCTCCTCTCCCGCCGGCGCGCGCCGAGCGGAGGGCGGACGGCGCTGAGGCGGGGGCGACGCCCGCTCTCCCCGTTTCCACGCGGAGACCGGGAGTGGGACGCCCCCGCCCGCCCGCCCAGCCCCGCCCGGCGCGGCCGGGAAGGAGGGGCGACGACGAAGCGACGGGCAGGGCCCGGGCCGGGACGGCCGCGCCTGGCGGCGGGCGCCCCTCCGGCCGGCCGACCGACACGCCGAGCGACGCCGCCGCCGCTCGGCCGGGGTGCCGCCATCGCCGGCGGCCAGCGGCGGGAGACCGCCGAGCGCTCGCCGGGGCGGGGAGGGAAAAACGGAGCGCGGCGCGCCGCAGCGCCGCGACGGAGGCGCGGCGGCCCCCCAAAGGCCGCCCGGCGAGTCCCCGCCGCGGGGACCCGCCGCCCCGGCGCGAGAGCACGCGCTCCCGGCGCCCGGGGCCGCCCGTTTCGAGGCAGGCAGGCCGGACGCGACCGACCGGCGCCGCGGTCTCTCCGCCGAGACCGGACCGCGGAGAAGGGGGGGGCAGCGGGACCCCTCCCCGGCACGGCTGCCCGCGGGGAACGGCGCGCGCGCGCGCGCGGCGGACGTCCGGGGGGGGGGCGCAGGCGGAGAAACTCCCGCCCCCCCCGAGGCAACGCCGCCGCGCGGCCGAGCCGCCCCGCGGGTCGCATCGCGCCGCCCGAGTCTTTAAACCTCCGCCCGGCCCCCGCGGCCTCCCGCCCGCCGGCACGCGCCGAGGGGGAGGGCCGCGGAGGGCGCGGACGCTAGGCACCTGGCCCTGGGGTGAGGGAAACGACCTGGAGGGCCCCGCGGGGGTGCCTCCCCCGCTGCCACCTTCGGGGGAGCGTCCGCCCGCGGGGGCGCGCCCGACATCCGCCGCCACAACCTCGTCCTCCTTGCCCGGGGCCCGGGGTTTCCCTCAGTAGCCCGGCGCTGCGCCCGGGAGGAGAGCCGTGGCGCGGGCCGCCCGCCGGCGCGGGACGCGGCCCGGCGCGGCCTCGCCCGCCGAAAGGCGCGGCGGCGGAGCCCTCCCCCGGCTCCCCCGCGAGGAGGGGCGGAGGGGGGAAGCACCGCCGCGCCGCCCGGAGCCGCGCGCCACCCTGGAACGCCCGGAGGCTTTGCCCCCCCGCGCGGCCGGCCGGCCGGCCAGGCGGGGGCTTGCTCGGCAGCAGCCCGCCTCGCTGCGGGGAGGGTCGGGGGAGCCGCCTCCCCCGACCCCGAAGGCCCCCGCTGGGCTCTCGCCG
>NW_028127090.1:165000-166876 GCF_965231255.1 Vanellus vanellus
CGAGGTGCCGCCACCTGCCCCGCAAACCGGTGCACGCCCTCTCACCGAGCATTCCCCAGAAGCCGCTCAAGGACGGGCGCTGCGGCTTTCCCGTGCACCTCGTATGGATGGAAAAGTTGGGGGGGGGGTGGGTGTAGAGGGGGAAAAGGAAAAAAAAAAAACAGGAGGAAAAGGGGGTAGAGGCGCCGCCGCCTCGCCCACACCATCCGTCCTGGGCCTTCGGCGGCCATGGAAGCCACGGCAGGCTCCGAAAAGGAGCGGGCCGTTTATGCGCCCGGGGCTGCCGGCCACCGCGGCCGGCAGCCGCTTTCACTTTTCTCCCCGCTCGGCGGGCTCCCGCTTAGGGCCGGAGTTAAAAAGAAGGGATGAGGTGCCGCCACCTGCCCCGTACCGGTGCCAACCTTCTCAACGAGCGCTCCCCAGAAACCACGCAGGGCCAGACACCGTTCTCCTTGCCGTGCAGCACCTCGTATGGCTCGAAAAAGGGGGGGGGGGGGGGGGGGTAAAAAAAAACGTGAGGACAAAGGGGAGTCGAGGCGGCGGCGCCGCCGCCTGCACACACACCCATCCTCGGGCCCTTCGGCGGCTGGGGAAGCCACACCAGACCCCGAAAAACAGCGGGCCGCTTCGCGCTCGGCTGCTGCCCAGCGGAACCGGCCCCCCGCTCTTCTCTCGGCGGGCTCCGGCTTAAGGCCGGAGGAAAAAAAAAAAAAAAACGACGAGGTGGTCCTGCCGCCCTCACCCCTCCCTCGCATCACCGGGACCTCCGGGGCGAGAGAAAGCCACAGCAGGCTCCCAAAGCCCCCGGCCGTCTGCCTGTGGCACGCGCCAGCAGCAACGTCCGCCGTCATCGGGTTCCCTCCGGCACCGGGGAGAAGGAAGCCGCCGCAAAGACTGCACACCCCCCGCTACCCCGGCCCGTGCGCGTTCGAGTGCCGGCGACCGCCGCCGGTCGCCGGTCTTCGCCCTGCTCCGCGGCATACGCAGCGCTCCGCTCGGCCGGCCGACCCACGAGCGCTGGCAGCCGCTCCCTAGCCCTTCTCCGGAGGCGAGTCACCGCTCGCCCCTACAGTACGGACAGGTAAGGCGCCGCCCCTGGAGGGGTCGAAGAACGCCGCCACCTCCCAGCGGGGAGGCGCGCCAGCGACGCCGACTTTTACGATGAGGTAACTGGAGGCAGCGAAAAACAGCGACCCCTTCGGCAGCTCGGAGGAGGTGGTGACGACAACAGGTCTACCCGTCACCCCCGGAAATGCGCCTAAGTCCCGCCGGAGCCGGGTAGACCTGGCCGCCGCCGTCGCGCGCCACCTGCCGGGACGAGACGGCGGCCAAGTCCCGCCGGAGCCGGGTAGACCTGCCGGCCGAGTCGCCCGCCGGAGCCGGGTAGACCTGGCGGCCGAGTCGCCCGCCGGAGCCGGGTAGACCTGGCGGCCGAGTCGCCCGCCGGAGCCGGGTAGACCTGGCGGCCGAGTCGCCCGCCGGAGCCGGGTAGACCTGGCCGCCGCCGTCGCGCGCCACCTGCCGGGACGAGACGGCGGCCAAGTCCCGCCGGAGCCGGGTAGACCTGCCGGCCGAGTCGCCCGCCGGAGCCGGGTAGACCTGGCGGCCGAGTCGCCCGCCGGAGCCGGGTAGACCTGGCGGCCGAGTCGCCCGCCGGAGCCGGGTAGACCTGGCGGCCGAGTCGCCCGCCCGAGCCGGGTAGACCTGGCCAACCCAAACGTCGCCAAAGGGACGCCAGGTCTACTCGCATTCCAGGAACCGGAGGCCAGGTCTACCCGCACCCCCCCCCCCCCACGCGCGCCCGAAAGGGAGGCCAGGTCTACCTCTCATCACAAATGCAACGGGTCGATGTTTGCCTTGTTTGCTTTGGAGGCTT
>NW_028127089.1:0-13456 GCF_965231255.1 Vanellus vanellus
CCTCAAAAGCACCTGTTTTCGCTTTCGGCAGCCTCCGGAGCAAAAAAGACAAACGTCCAGCTTTTGCTGCCACAGCAAAGGTGCCAGCGGGGAAAAGTAATGCTGGTTCTCACTGCCTCCTGGAACCCTTTCAAATGCCACAGACAATTTGGCCCTCTCTGCTTTCCTGCGGACTCCATCCTCAAAAGCACCTGTTTTCGCTTTCGGCAGCCTCCGGAGCAAAAAAGACAAACGTCCAGCTTTTGCTGCCACAGCAAAGGTGCCAGCGGGGAAAAGTAATGCTGGTTCTCACTGCCTCCTGGAACTCCTTCAAATGCCCCAGACAATTTGGCCTCTCTGCTTTCCTGCGGACTCCATCCTCAAAAGCACCTGTTTTCGCTTTCGGCAGCCTCCGGAGCAAAAAAGACAAACGTCCAGCTTTTGCTGCCACAGCAAAGGTGCCAGCGGGGAAAAGTAATGCTGGTTCTCACTGCCTCCTGGAACCTCTTCAAATGCCACAGACAATTTGGCCCTCTCTGCTTTCCTGCGGACTCCATCCTCAAAAGCACCTGTTTTCGCTTTCGGCAGCCTCCGGAGCAAAAAAGACAAACGTCCAGCTTTTGCTGCCACAGCAAAGGTGCCAGCGGGGAAAAGTAATGCTGGTTCTCACTGCCTCCTGGAACCTCTTCAAATGCCCCAGACAATTTGGCCCTCTCTGCTTTCCTGCGGACTCCATCCTCAAAAGCACCTGTTTTCGCTTTCGGCAACCTCCGGAGCAAAAAAGACAAACGTCCAGCTTTTGCTGCCACAGCAAAGGTGCCAGCGGGGAAAAGTAATGCTGGTTCTCACTGCCTCCTGGAACCCTTTCAAATGCCACAGACAATTTGGCCCTCTCTGCTTTCCTGCGGACTCCATCCTCAAAAGCACCTATTTTTGCTTTCGGCGCCCTCCGGAGCAAAAAAGACAAACGTCCAGCTTTTGCTGCCACAGCAAAGGTGCCAGCGGGGAAAAGTAATGCTGGTTCTCACTGCCTCCTGGAACTCTTTCAAATGCCCCAGACAATTTGGCCCTCTCTGCTTTCCTGCGGACTCCATCCTCAAAAGCACCTGTTTTCGCTTTCGGCAGCCTCCGGAGCAAAAAAGACAAACGTCCAGCTTTTGCTGCCACAGCAAAGGTGCCAGCGGGGAAAAGTAATGCTGGTTCTCACTGCCTCCTGGAACCTCTTCAAATGCCCCAGACAATTTGGCCCTCTCTGCTTTCCTGCGGACTCCATCCTCAAAAGCACCTGTTTTCGCTTTTGGCAACCTCCGGAGCAAAAAGACAAACGTCCAGCTTTTGCTGCCACAGCAAAGGTGCCAGCGGGGAAAAGTAATGCTGGTTCTCACTGCCTCCTGGAACCCTTTCAAATGCCACAGACAATTTGGCCCTCTCTGCTTTCCTGCGGACTCCATCCTCAAAAGCACCTGTTTTCGCTTTCGGCAGCCTCCGGAGCAAAAAAGACAAACGTCCAGCTTTTGCTGCCACAGCAAAGGTGCCAGCAGGGAAAAGTAATGCTGGTTCTCACTGCCTCCTGGAACCCTTTCAAATGCCACAGACAATTTGGCCCTCTCTGCTTTCCTGCGGACTCCATCCTCAAAAGCACCTGTTTTCGCTTTCGGCAGCGTCCGGAGCAAAAAAGACAAACGTCCAGCTTTTGCTGCCACAGCAAAGGTGCCAGCGGGGAAAAGTAATGCTGGTTCTCACTGCCTCCTGGAACCTCTTCAAATGCCCCAGACAATTTGGCCCTCTCTGCTTTCCTGCGGACTCCATCCTCAAAAACACCTGTTTTCGCTTTCGGCAACCTCCGGAGCAAAAAAGACAAACGTCCAGCTTTTGCTGCCACAGCAAAGGTGCCAGCGGGGAAAAGTAATGCTGGTTCTCACTGCCTCCTGGAACTCTTTCAAATGCCCCAGACAATTTGGCCCTCTCTGCTTTCCTGCGGACTCCATCCTCAAAAGCACCTGTTTTCGCTTTCGGCAGCCTCCGGAGCAAAAAAGACAAACGTCCAGCTTTTGCTGCCACAGCAAAGGTGCCAGCGGGGAAAAGTAATGCTGGTTCTCACTGCCTCCTGGAACCTCTTCAAATGCCCAGACAATTTGGCCCTCTCTGCTTTCCTGCGGACTCCATCCTCAAAAGCACCTGTTTTCGCTTTTGGCAACCTCCGGAGCAAAAAGACAAACGTCCAGCTTTTGCTGCCACAGCAAAGGTGCCAGCGGGGAAAAGTAATGCTGGTTCTCACTGCCTCCTGGAACCCTTTCAAATGCCCCAGACAATTTGGCCCTCTCTGCTTTCCTGCGGACTCCATCCTCAAAAGCACCTGTTTTCGCTTTCGGCAGCCTCCGGAGCAAAAAAGACAAACGTCCAGCTTTTGCTGCCACAGCAAAGGTGCCAGCGGGGAAAAGTAATGCTGGTTCTCACTGCCTCCTGGAACCCTTTCAAATGCCCCAGACAATTAAGCCCTCTCTGCTTTCCTGCGGACTCCATCCTCAAAAGCACCTGTTTTCGCTTTCGGCAGCCTCCGGAGCAAAAAAGACAAACGTCCAGCTTTTGCTGCCACAGCAAAGGTGCCAGCGGGGAAAAGTAATGCTGGTTCTCACTGCCTCCTGGAACTCTTTCAAATGCCACAGACAATTTGGCCCTCTCTGCTTTCCTGCGGACTCCATCCTCAAAAGCACCTGTTTTCGCTTTCGGCAGCCTCCGGAGCAAAAAAGACAAACGTCCAGCTTTTGCTGCAACAGCAAAGGTGCCAGCGGGGAAAAGTAATGCTGGTTCTCACTGCCTCCTGGAACCTCTTCAAATGCCCCAGACAATTTGGCCCTCTCTGCTTTCCTGCGGACTCCATCCTCAAAAGCACCTGTTTTCGCTTTCGGCAACCTCCGGAGCAAAAAAGACAAACGTCCAGCTTTTGCTGCCACAGCAAAGGTGCCAGCGGGGAAAAGTAATGCTGGTTCTCACTGCCTCCTGGAACCCTTTCAAATGCCACAGACAATTTGGCCCTCTCTGCTTTCCTGCGGACTCCATCCTCAAAAGCACCTATTTTTGCTTTCGGCGCCCTCCGGAGCAAAAAAGACAAACGTCCAGCTTTTGCTGCCACAGCAAAGGTGCCAGCGGGGAAAAGTAATGCTGGTTCTCACTGCCTCCTGGAACTCTTTCAAATGCCCCAGACAATTTGGCCCTCTCTGCTTTCCTGCGGACTCCATCCTCAAAAGCACCTGTTTTCGCTTTCGGCAGCCTCCGGAGCAAAAAAGACAAACGTCCAGCTTTTGCTGCCACAGCAAAGGTGCCAGCGGGGAAAAGTAATGCTGGTTCTCACTGCCTCCTGGAACCTCTTCAAATGCCCCAGACAATTTGGCCCTCTCTGCTTTCCTGCGGACTCCATCCTCAAAAGCACCTGTTTTCGCTTTTGGCAACCTCCGGAGCAAAAAGACAAACGTCCAGCTTTTGCTGCCACAGCAAAGGTGCCAGCGGGGAAAAGTAATGCTGGTTCTCACTGCCTCCTGGAACCCTTTCAAATGCCACAGACAATTTGGCCCTCTCTGCTTTCCTGCGGACTCCATCCTCAAAAGCACCTGTTTTCGCTTTCGGCAGCCTCCGGAGCAAAAAAGACAAACGTCCAGCTTTTGCTGCCACAGCAAAGGTGCCAGCGGGGAAAAGTAATGCTGGTTCTCACTGCCTCCTGGAACCTCTTCAAATGCCCCAGACAATTTGGCCCTCTCTGCTTTCCTGCGGACTCCATCCTCAAAAACACCTGTTTTCGCTTTCGGCAACCTCCGGAGCAAAAAAGACAAACGTCCAGCTTTTGCTGCCACAGCAAAGGTGCCAGCGGGGAAAAGTAATGCTGGTTCTCACTGCCTCCTGGAACTCTTTCAAATGCCCCAGACAATTTGGCCCTCTCTGCTTTCCTGCGGACTCCATCCTCAAAAGCACCTGTTTTCGCTTTCGGCAGCCTCCGGAGCAAAAAAGACAAACGTCCAGCTTTTGCTGCCACAGCAAAGGTGCCAGCGGGGAAAAGTAATGCTGGTTCTCACTGCCTCCTGGAACCTCTTCAAATGCCCCAGACAATTTGGCCCTCTCTGCTTTCCTGCGGACTCCATCCTCAAAAGCACCTGTTTTCGCTTTTGGCAACCTCCGGAGCAAAAAGACAAACGTCCAGCTTTTGCTGCCACAGCAAAGGTGCCAGCGGGGAAAAGTAATGCTGGTTCTCACTGCCTCCTGGAACCCTTTCAAATGCCCCAGACAATTTGGCCCTCTCTGCTTTCCTGCGGACTCCATCCTCAAAAGCACCTGTTTTCGCTTTCGGCAGCCTCCGGAGCAAAAAAGACAAACGTCCAGCTTTTGCTGCCACAGCAAAGGTGCCAGCGGGGAAAAGTAATGCTGGTTCTCACTGCCTCCTGGAACCCTTTCAAATGCCCCAGACAATTAAGCCCTCTCTGCTTTCCTGCGGACTCCATCCTCAAAAGCACCTGTTTTCGCTTTCGGCAGCCTCCGGAGCAAAAAAAGACAAACGTCCAGCTTTTGCTGCCACAGCAAAGGTGCCAGAGGGGAAAAGTAATGCTGGTTCTCACTGCCTCCTGGAACTCTTTCAAATGCCACAGACAATTTGGCCCTCTCTGCTTTCCTGCGGACTCCATCCTCAAAAGCACCTATTTTCGCTTTCGGCAGCCTCCGGAGCAAAAAAGACAAACGTCCAGCTTTTGCTGCCACAGCAAAGGTGCCAACGGGGAAAAGTAATGCTGGTTCTCACTGCCTCCTGGAACCCTTTCAAATGCCACAGACAATTTGGCCCTCTCTGCTTTCCTGCGGACTCCATCCTCAAAAGCACCTGTTTTCGCTTTCGGCAGCCTCCGGAGCAAAAAAGACAAACGTCCAGCTTTTGCTGCCACAGCAAAGGTGCCAGCGGGGAAAAGTAATGCTGGTTCTCACTGCCTCCTGGAACCCTTTCAAATGCCCCAGACAATTTGGCCCTCTCTGCTTTCCTGCGGACTCCATCCTCAAAAGCACCTGTTTTCGCTTTCGGCAGCCTCCGGAGCAAAAAAGACAAACGTCCAGCTTTTGCTGCCACAGCAAAGGTGCCAGCGGGGAAAAGTAATGCTGGTTCTCACTGCCTCCTGGAACTCTTTCAAATGCCCCAGACAATTTGGCCCTCTCTGCTTTCCTGCGGACTCCATCCTCAAAAGCACCTGTTTTCGCTTTTGGCAACCTCCAGAGCAAAAAAGACAAACGTCCAGCTTTTGCTGCCACAGCAAAGGTGCCAGCGGGGAAAAGTAATGCTGGTTCTCACTGCCTCCTGGAACCCTTTCAAATGCCACAGACAATTTGGCCCTCTCTGCTTTCCTGCGGACTCCATCCTCAAAAGCACCTGTTTTCGCTTTCGGCAGCCTCCGGAGCAAAAAAGACAAACGTCCAGCTTTTGCTGCCACAGCAAAGGTGCCAGCGGGGAAAAGTAATGCTGGTTCTCACTGCCTCCTGGAACCCTTTCAAATGCCACAGACAATTTGGCCCTCTCTGCTTTCCTGCGGACTCCATCCTCAAAAGCACCTGTTTTCGCTTTCGGCAGCCTCCGGAGCAAAAAAGACAAACGTCCAGCTTTTGCTGCCACAGCAAAGGTGCCAGCGGGGAAAAGTAATGCTGGTTCTCACTGCCTCCTGGAACTCTTTCAAATGCCACAGACAATTTGGCCCTCTCTGCTTTCCTGCGGACTCCATCCTCAAAAGCACCTGTTTTCGCTTTCGGCAGCCTCCGGAGCAAAAAAGACAAACGTCCAGCTTTTGCTGCCACAGCAAAGGTGCCAGCGGGGAAAAGTAATGCTGGTTGTCACTGCCTCCTGGAACCTCTTCAAATGCCCCAGACAATTTGGCCCTCTCTGCTTTCCTGCGGACTCCATCCTCAAAAGCACCTGTTTTCGCTTTCGGCAACCTCCGGAGCAAAAAAGACAAACGTCCAGCTTTTGCTGCCACAGCAAAGGTGCCAGCGGGGAAAAGTAATGCTGGTTCTCACTGCCTCCTGGAACCCTTTCAAATGCCACAGACAATTTGGCCCTCTCTGCTTTCCTGCGGACTCCATCCTCAAAAGCACCTATTTTTGCTTTCGGCGCCCTCCGGAGCAAAAAAGACAAACGTCCAGCTTTTGCTGCCACAGCAAAGGTGCCAGCGGGGAAAAGTAATGCTGGTTCTCACTGCCTCCTGGAACTCTTTCAAATGCCCCAGACAATTTGGCCCTCTCTGCTTTCCTGCGGACTCCATCCTCAAAAGCACCTGTTTTCGCTTTCGGCAGCCTCCGGAGCAAAAAAGACAAACGTCCAGCTTTTGCTGCCACAGCAAAGGTGCCAGCGGGGAAAAGTAATGCTGGTTCTCACTGCCTCCTGGAACCTCTTCAAATGCCCCAGACAATTTGGCCCTCTCTGCTTTCCTGCGGACTCCATCCTCAAAAGCACCTGTTTTCGCTTTTGGCAAACTCCGGAGCAAAAAGACAAACGTCCAGCTTTTGCTGCCACAGCAAAGGTGCCAGCGGGGAAAAGTAATGCTGGTTCTCACTGCCTCCTGGAACCCTTTCAAATGCCACAGACAATTTGGCCCTCTCTGCTTTCCTGCGGACTCCATCCTCAAAAGCACCTGTTTTCGCTTTCGGCAGCCTCCGGAGCAAAAAAGACAAACGTCCAGCTTTTGCTGCCACAGCAAAGGTGCCAGCAGGGAAAAGTAATGCTGGTTCTCACTGCCTCCTGGAACCCTTTCAAATGCCACAGACAATTTGGCCCTCTCTGCTTTCCTGCGGACTCCATCCTCAAAAGCACCTGTTTTCGCTTTCGGCAGCCTCCGGAGCAAAAAAGACAAACGTCCAGCTTTTGCTGCCACAGCAAAGGTGCCAGCGGGGAAAAGTAATGCTGGTTCTCACTGCCTCCTGGAACCTCTTCAAATGCCCCAGACAATTTGGCCCTCTCTGCTTTCCTGCGGACTCCATCCTCAAAAACACCTGTTTTCGCTTTCGGCAACCTCCGGAGCAAAAAAGACAAACGTCCAGCTTTTGCTGCCACAGCAAAGGTGCCAGCGGGGAAAAGTAATGCTGGTTCTCACTGCCTCCTGGAACTCTTTCAAATGCCCCAGACAATTTGGCCCTCTCTGCTTTCCTGCGGACTCCATCCTCAAAAGCACCTGTTTTCGCTTTCGGCAGCCTCCGGAGCAAAAAAGACAAACGTCCAGCTTTTGCTGCCACAGCAAAGGTGCCAGCGGGGAAAAGTAATGCTGGTTCTCACTGCCTCCTGGAACCTCTTCAAATGCCCCAGACAATTTGGCCCTCTCTGCTTTCCTGCGGACTCCATCCTCAAAAGCACCTGTTTTCGCTTTTGGCAACCTCCGGAGCAAAAAGACAAACGTCCAGCTTTTGCTGCCACAGCAAAGGTGCCAGCGGGGAAAAGTAATGCTGGTTCTCACTGCCTCCTGGAACTCTTTCAAATGCCCCAGACAATTTGGCCCTCTCTGCTTTCCTGCGGACTCCATCCTCAAAAGCACCTGTTTTCGCTTTCGGCAGCCTCCGGAGCAAAAAAGACAAACGTCCAGCTTTTGCTGCCACAGCAAAGGTGCCAGCGGGGAAAAGTAATGCTGGTTCTCACTGCCTCCTGGAACCCTTTCAAATGCCCCAGACAATTAAGCCCTCTCTGCTTTCCTGCGGACTCCATCCTCAAAAGCACCTGTTTTCGCTTTCGGCAGCCTCCGGAGCAAAAAAGACAAACGTCCAGCTTTTGCTGCCACAGCAAAGGTGCCAGCGGGGAAAAGTAATGCTGGTTCTCACTGCCTCCTGGAACTCTTTCAAATGCCCCAGACAATTTGGCCCTCTCTGCTTTCCTGCGGACTCCATCCTCAAAAGCACCTGTTTTCGCTTTTGGCAACCTCCAGAGCAAAAAAGACAAACGTCCAGCTTTTGCTGCCACAGCAAAGGTGCCAGCGGGGAAAAGTAATGCTGGTTCTCACTGCCTCCTGGAACCCTTTCAAATGCCACAGACAATTTGGCCCTCTCTGCTTTCCTGCGGACTCCATCCTCAAAAGCACCTGTTTTCGCTTTCGGCAGCCTCCGGAGCAAAAAAGACAAACGTCCAGCTTTTGCTGCCACAGCAAAGGTGCCAGCGGGGAAAAGTAATGCTGGTTCTCACTGCCTCCTGGAACCCTTTCAAATGCCCCAGACAATTTGGCCCTCTCTGCTTTCCTGCGGACTCCATCCTCAAAAGCACCTGTTTTCGCTTTCGGCAGCCTCCGGAGCAAAAAAGACAAACGTCCAGCTTTTGCTGCCACAGCAAAGGTGCCAGCGGGGAAAAGTAATGCTGGTTCTCACTGCCTCCTGGAACTCTTTCAAATGCCACAGACAATTTGGCCCTCTCTGCTTTCCTGCGGACTCCATCCTCAAAAGCACCTGTTTTCGCTTTCGGCAGCCTCCGGAGCAAAAAAGACAAACGTCCAGCTTTTGCTGCCACAGCAAAGGTGCCAGCGGGGAAAAGTAATGCTGGTTCTCACTGCCTCCTGGAACCTCTTCAAATGCCCCAGACAATTTGGCCCTCTCTGCTTTCCTGCGGACTCCATCCTCAAAAGCACCTGTTTTCGCTTTCGGCAACCTCCGGAGCAAAAAAGACAAACGTCCAGCTTTTGCTGCCACAGCAAAGGTGCCAGCGGGGAAAAGTAATGCTGGTTCTCACTGCCTCCTGGAACCCTTTCAAATGCCACAGACAATTTGGCCCTCTCTGCTTTCCTGCGGACTCCATCCTCAAAAGCACCTATTTTTGCTTTCGGCGCCCTCCGGAGCAAAAAAGACAAACGTCCAGCTTTTGCTGCCACAGCAAAGGTGCCAGCGGGGAAAAGTAATGCTGGTTCTCACTGCCTCCTGGAACTCTTTCAAATGCCCCAGACAATTTGGCCCTCTCTGCTTTCCTGCGGACTCCATCCTCAAAAGCACCTGTTTTCGCTTTCGGCAGCCTCCGGAGCAAAAAAGACAAACGTCCAGCTTTTGCTGCCACAGCAAAGGTGCCAGCGGGGAAAAGTAATGCTGGTTCTCACTGCCTCCTGGAACCTCTTCAAATGCCCCAGACAATTTGGCCCTCTCTGCTTTCCTGCGGACTCCATCCTCAAAAGCACCTGTTTTCGCTTTTGGCAACCTCCGGAGCAAAAAGACAAACGTCCAGCTTTTGCTGCCACAGCAAAGGTGCCAGCGGGGAAAAGTAATGCTGGTTCTCACTGCCTCCTGGAACCCTTTCAAATGCCACAGACAATTTGGCCCTCTCTGCTTTCCTGCGGACTCCATCCTCAAAAGCACCTGTTTTCGCTTTCGGCAGCCTCCGGAGCAAAAAAGACAAACGTCCAGCTTTTGCTGCCACAGCAAAGGTGCCAGCAGGGAAAAGTAATGCTGGTTCTCACTGCCTCCTGGAACCCTTTCAAATGCCACAGACAATTTGGCCTCTCTGCTTTCCTGCGGACTCCATCCTCAAAAGCACCTGTTTTCGCTTTCGGCAGCCTCCGGAGCAAAAAAGACAAACGTCCAGCTTTTGCTGCCACAGCAAAGGTGCCAGCGGGGAAAAGTAATGCTGGTTCTCACTGCCTCCTGGAACCTCTTCAAATGCCCCAGACAATTTGGCCCTCTCTGCTTTCCTGCGGACTCCATCCTCAAAAACACCTGTTTTCGCTTTCGGCAACCTCCGGAGCAAAAAAGACAAACGTCCAGCTTTTGCTGCCACAGCAAAGGTGCCAGCGGGGAAAAGTAATGCTGGTTCTCACTGCCTCCTGGAACTCTTTCAAATGCCCCAGACAATTTGGCCCTCTCTGCTTTCCTGCGGACTCCATCCTCAAAAGCACCTGTTTTCGCTTTCGGCAGCCTCCGGAGCAAAAAAGACAAACGTCCAGCTTTTGCTGCCACAGCAAAGGTGCCAGCGGGGAAAAGTAATGCTGGTTCTCACTGCCTCCTGGAACCTCTTCAAATGCCCCAGACAATTTGGCCCTCTCTGCTTTCCTGCGGACTCCATCCTCAAAAGCACCTGTTTTCGCTTTTGGCAACCTCCGGAGCAAAAAGACAAACGTCCAGCTTTTGCTGCCACAGCAAAGGTGCCAGCGGGGAAAAGTAATGCTGGTTCTCACTGCCTCCTGGAACCCTTTCAAATGCCCCAGACAATTAAGCCCTCTCTGCTTTCCTGCGGACTCCATCCTCAAAAGCACCTGTTTTCGCTTTCGGCAGCCTCTGGAGCAAAAAAGACAAACGTCCAGCTTTTGCTGCCACAGCAAAGGTGCCAGCGGGGAAAAGTAATGCTGGTTCTCACTGCCTCCTGGAACCCTTTCAAATGCCCCAGACAATTAAGCCCTCTCTGCTTTCCTGCGGACTCCATCCTCAAAAGCACCTGTTTTCGCTTTCGGCAGCCTCCGGAGCAAAAAAGACAAACGTCCAGCTTTTGCTGCCACAGCAAAGGTGCCAGCGGGGAAAAGTAATGCTGGTTCTCACTGCCTCCTGGAACCCTTTCAAATGCCACAGACAATTTGGCCCTCTCTGCTTTCCTGCGGACTCCATCCTCAAAAGCACCTGTTTTCGCTTTCGGCAGCCTCCGGAGCAAAAAAGACAAACGTCCAGCTTTTGCTGCCACAGCAAAGGTGCCAGCGGGGAAAAGTAATGCTGGTTCTCACTGCCTCCTGGAACCTCTTCAAATGCCCCAGACAATTTGGCCCTCTCTGCTTTCCTGCGGACTCCATCCTCAAAAGCACCTGTTTTCGCTTTCGGCAACCTCCGGAGCAAAAAAAACAAACGTCCAGCTTTTGCTGCCACAGCAAAGGTGCCAGCGGGGAAAAGTAATGCTGGTTCTCACTGCCTCCTGGAACCCTTTCAAATGCCACAGACAATTTGGCCCTCTCTGCTTTCCTGCGGACTCCATCCTCAAAAGCACCTATTTTTGCTTTCGGCGCCCTCCGGAGCAAAAAAGACAAACGTCCAGCTTTTGCTGCCACAGCAAAGGTGCCAGCGGGGAAAAGTAATGCTGGTTCTCACTGCCTCCTGGAACTCTTTCAAATGCCCCAGACAATTTGGCCCTCTCTGCTTTCCTGCGGACTCCATCCTCAAAAGCACCTGTTTTCGCTTTCGGCAGCCTCCGGAGCAAAAAAGACAAACGTCCAGCTTTTGCTGCCACAGCAAAGGTGCCAGCGGGGAAAAGTAATGCTGGTTCTCACTGCCTCCTGGAACCTCTTCAAATGCCCCAGACAATTTGGCCCTCTCTGCTTTCCTGCGGACTCCATCCTCAAAAGCACCTGTTTTCGCTTTTGGCAACCTCCGGAGCAAAAAGACAAACGTCCAGCTTTTGCTGCCACAGCAAAGGTGCCAGCGGGGAAAAGTAATGCTGGTTCTCACTGCCTCCTGGAACCCTTTCAAATGCCCCAGACAATTTGGCCCTCTCTGCTTTCCTGCGGACTCCATCCTCAAAAGCACCTGTTTTCGCTTTCGGCAGCCTCCGGAGCAAAAAAGACAAACGTCCAGCTTTTGCTGCCACAGCAAAGGTGCCAGCGGGGAAAAGTAATGCTGGTTCTCACTGCCTCCTGGAACCCTTTCAAATGCCCCAGACAATTAAGCCCTCTCTGCTTTCCTGCGGACTCCATCCTCAAAAGCACCTGTTTTCGCTTTCGGCAGCCTCCGGAGCAAAAAAAGACAAACGTCCAGCTTTTGCTGCCACAGCAAAGGTGCCAGAGGGGAAAAGTAATGCTGGTTCTCACTGCCTCCTGGAACTCTTTCAAATGCCACAGACAATTTGGCCCTCTCTGCTTTCCTGCGGACTCCATCCTCAAAAGCACCTGTTTTCGCTTTCGGCAGCCTCCGGAGCAAAAAAGACAAACGTCCAGCTTTTGCTGCCACAGCAAAGGTGCCAGCGGGGAAAAGTAATGCTGGTTCTCACTGCCTCCTGGAACCCTTTCAAATGCCCCAGACAATTTGGCCCTCTCTGCTTTCCTGCGGACTCCATCCTCAAAAGCACCTGTTTTCGCTTTCGGCAGCCTCCAGAGCAAAAAAGACAAACGTCCAGCTTTTGCTGCCACAGCAAAGGTGCCAGCGGGGAAAAGTAATGCTGGTTCTCACTGCCTCCTGGAACTCTTTCAAATGCCACAGACAATTTGGCCCTCTCTGCTTTCCTGCGGACTCCATCCTCAAAAAGCACCTGTTTTCGTTTCGCTTTTGGCAACCTCCAGAGCAAAAAAGACAAACGTCCTTTTGCTGCCACAGCAAAGGTGCCAGCGGGGAAAAGTAATGCTGGTTCTCACTGCCTCCTGGAACCCTTTCAAATGCCACAGACAATTTGGCCCTCTCTGCTTTCCTGCGGACTCCATCCTCAAAAGCACCTGTTTTCGCTTTCGGCAGCCTCCGGAGCAAAAAAGACAAACGTCCAGCTTTTGCTGCCACAGCAAAGGTGCCAGCGGGGAAAAGTAATGCTGGTTCTCACTGCCTCCTGGAACCCTTTCAAATGCCCCAGACAATTTGGCCCTCTCTGCTTTCCTGCGGACTCCATCCTCAAAAGCACCTGTTTTCGCTTTCGGCAGCCTCCGGAGCAAAAAAGACAAACGTCCAGCTTTTGCTGCCACAGCAAAGGTGCCAGCGGGGAAAAGTAATGCTGGTTCTCACTGCCTCCTGGAACCTCTTCAAATGCCCCAGACAATTTGGCCCTCTCTGCTTTCCTGCGGACTCCATCCTCAAAAGCACCTGTTTTCGCTTTCGGCAACCTCCAGAGCAAAAAAGACAAACGTCCAGCTTTTGCTGCCACAGCAAAGGTGCCAGCGGGGAAAAGTAATGCTGGTTCTCACTGCCTCCTGGAACTCTTTCAAATGCCCCAGACAATTTGGCCCTCTCTGCTTTCCTGCGGACTCCATCCTCAAAAGCACCTGTTTTCGCTTTCGGCAGCCTCCGGAGCAAAAAAGACAAACGTCCAGCTTTTGCTGCCACAGCAAAGGTGCCAGCGGGGAAAAGTAATGCTGGTTCTCACTGCCTCCTGGAACCTCTTCAAATGCCCCAGACAATTTGGCCCTCTCTGCTTTCCTGCGGACTCCATCCTCAAAAGCACCTGTTTTCGCTTTTGGCAACCTCCGGAGCAAAAAGACAAACGTCCAGCTTTTGCTGCCACAGCAAAGGTGCCAGCGGGGAAAAGTAATGCTGGTTCTCACTGCCTCCTGGAACCCTTTCAAATGCCACAGACAATTTGGCCCTCTCTGCTTTCCTGCGGACTCCATCCTCAAAAGCACCTGTTTTCGCTTTCGGCAGCCTCCGGAGCAAAAAAGACAAACGTCCAGCTTTTGCTGCCACAGCAAAGGTGCCAGCGGGGAAAAGTAATGCTGGTTCTCACTGCCTCCTGGAAACCCTTTCAAATGCCACAGACAATTTGGCCCTCTCTGCTTTCCTGCGGACTCCATCCTCAAAAGCACCTGTTTTTCGCTTTTCCGGCAGCCTC
>NW_028127088.1:0-76643 GCF_965231255.1 Vanellus vanellus
ACCTTTTTTCACTTTTGGCGCCCTCCGCAGCAAAAAAGACAAACGTCCAGCTTTTGCTGCCACAGCAAAGGGGCCATCGGGGGAAAAGTCATGCTGGTCCTCAACTGCCTCCTGGAACCCCTTCAAATGCCCCACACAATTTGGCCCCTCTCTGCTTTCCTGCCGACTCTATCTTTCAAAAGCACCTTTTTCACTTTTGGCGCCCTCCTGCAGCAAAAGAGACAAACGTCCCCTTTTGCTGCCACAGCAAAGGGGCCAGCGGGGAAAAGTCATGCTGGTCCTCACTGCCTCCTGGAACCCCTTCAAATGCCCCACACAATTTGGCCCTCTCTGCTTTCCTGCCGACTCTAGCCTCAAAAGCACCTTTTTTCACTTTTGGCGCCCTCCGCAGCAAAAAAGACAAACGTCCAGCTTTTGCTGCCACAGTTAAAGGGGCCAGCGGGGAAAAGTCATGCTGGTCCTCACTGCCTCCTGGAACCCCTTCAAATGCCCCACACAATTTGGCCTCTCTGCTTTCCTGCCGACTCTATCCTCAAAAGCACCTTTTTTCACTTTTGGCGCCCTCCGCAGCAAAAAAGACAAACGTCCAGCTTTTGCTGCCACAGCAAAGGGGCCAGCGGGGAAAAGTCATGCTGGTCCTCACTGCCTCCTGGAACCCCTTCAAATGCCCCACACAATTTGGCCCTTTCTGCTTTCCTGCCGACTCTAGCCTCAAAAGCACCTTTTTTTCACTTTTGGCGCCCTCCGCAGCAAAAAAGACAAACGTCCAGCTTTTGCTGCCACAGCAAAGGGGCCAGCGGGGAAAAGTCATGCTGGTCCTCACTGCCTCCTGGAACCCCTTCAAATGCCCCACACAATTTGACCCTTTCTGCTTTCCTGCCGACTCTAGCCTCAAAAGCACTTTTTTTCACTTTTGGCGCCCTCCGCAGCAAAAAAGACAAACGTCCAGCTTTTGCTGCCACAGCAAAGGGGCCAGCGGGGAAAAGTCATGCTGGTCCTCACTGCCTCCTGGAACCCCTTCAAATGCCCCACACAATTTGGCCCTCTCTGCTTTCCTGCCGACTCTAGCCTCAAAAGCACCTTTTTTCACTTTTGGCGCCCTTCGCAGCAAAATAGACAAACGTCCAGCTTTTGCTGCCACAGCAAAGGGGCCAGCGGGGGAAAAGTCATGCTGGTCCTCACTGCCTCCTGGAACCCCTTCAAATGCGCACACAATTTGGCCCTCTCTGCTTTCCTGCCGACTCTATCCTCAAAAGCACCTTTTTTCACTTTTGGCGCCTTCCGCAGCAAAAAAGACAAACGTCCAGCTTTTGCTGCCACAGCAAAGGGGCCAGCGGGGAAAAGTCATGCTGGTCCTCACTGCCTCCTGGAACCCCTTCAAATGCCCCACACAATTTGGCCCTCTCTGCTTTCCTGCCGACTCTAGCCTCAAAAGCACCTTTTTTTCACTTTTGGCGCCCTCCGCAGCAAAAAAGACAAACGTCCAGCTTTTGCTGCCACAGCAAAGGGGCCAGCGGGGAAAAGTCATGCTGGTCCTCACTGCCTCCTGGAACCCCTTCAAATGCCCCACACAATTTGGCCCTCTCTGCTTTCCTGCCGACTCTAGCCTCAAAAGCACCTTTTTTCACTTTTGGCGCCCTCCGCAGCAAATAAGACAAACGTCCCCCTTTTGCTGCCACAGCAAAGGGGCCAGCGGGGAAAAGTCATGCTGGTCCTCACTGCCTCCTGGAACCCCTTCAAATGCCCCACACAATTTGGCCCTCTCTGCTTTCCTGCCGACTCTAGCCTCAAAAGCACCTTTTTTCACTTTTGGCGCCCTTCGCAGCAAAAAAGACAAACGTCCAGCTTTTGCTGCCACAGCAAAGGGGCCAGCGGGGAAAAGTCATGCTGGTCCTCACTGCCTCCTGGAACCCCTTCAAATGCCCCACACAATTTGGCCCTCTCTGCTTTCCTGCCGACTCTATCCTCAAAAGCACCTTTTTTCACTTTTGGCGCCCTCCTCAGCAAAAAAGACAAACGTCCAGCTTTTGCTGCCACAGCAAAGGGGCCAGCGGGGAAAAGTCATGCTGGTCCTCACTGCCTCCTGGAACCCCTTCAAATGCCCCACACAATTTGGCCCTCTCTGCTTCCTGCCGACTCTAGCCTCAAAAGCACCTTTTTTCACTTTTGGCGCCCTCCGCAGCAAAAAAGACAAACGTCCAGCTTTTGCTGCCACAGCAAAGGGGCCAGCGGGGAAAAGTCATGCTGGTCCTCACTGCCTCCTGGAACCCCTTCAAATGCCCCACACAATTTGGCCCTCTCTGCTTTCCTGCCGACTCTAGCCTCAAAAGCACTTTTTTTCACTTTTGGCGCCCTCCGCAGCAAAAAAGACAAACGTCCAGCTTTTGCTGCCACAGCAAAGGGGCCAGCGGGGAAAAGTCATGCTGGTCCTCACTGCCTCCTGGAACCCCTTCAAATGCCCCACACAATTTGGCCCTCTCTGCTTTCCTGCCCACTCTAGCCTCAAAAGCACCTTTTTTCACTTTTGGCGCCCTCCGCAGCAAAAAAGACAAACGTCCAGCTTTTGCTGCCACAGCAAAGGGGCCAGCGGGGAAAAGTCATGCTGGTCCTCACTGCCTCCTGGAACCCCTTCAAATGCCCCACACAATTTGGCCCTCTCTGCTTTCCTGCCGACTCTAGCCTCAAAAGCACCTTTTTTCACTTTTGGCGCCCTCCGCAGCAAAAAAGACAAACGTCCAGCTTTTGCTGCCACAGCAAAGGGGCCAGCGGGGAAAAGTCATGCTGGTCCTCACTGCCTCCTGGAACCCCTTCAAATGCCCCACACAATTTGGCCCTCTCTGCTTTCCTGCCGACTCTAGCCTCAAAAGCACCTTTTTTCACTTTTGGCGCCCTTCGCAGCAAAAAAGACAAACGTCCAGCTTTTGCTGCCACAGCAAAGGGGCCAGCGGGGAAAAGTCATGCTGGTCCTCACTGCCTCCTGGAACCTCTTCAAATGCCCCACACAATTTGGCCCTCTCTGCTTTCCTGCCGACTCTATCCTCAAAAGCACCTTTTTTCACTTTTGGCGCCCTCCGCAGCAAAAAGACAAACGTCCAGCTTTTGCTGCCACAGCAAAGGGGCCAGCGGGGAAAAGTCATGCTGGTCCTCACTGCCTCCTGGAACCCCTTCAAATGCCCCACACAATTTGGCCCTCTCTGCTTTCCTGCCGACTCTAGCCTCAAAAGCACCTTTTTTCACTTTTGGCGCCCTCCGCAGCAAATAAGACAAACGTCCCCCTTTTGCTGCCACAGCAAAGGGGCCAGCGGGGAAAAGTCATGCTGGTCCTCACTGCCTCCTGGAACCCCTTCAAATGCCCCACACAATTTGGCCCTCTCTGCTTTCCTGCCGACTCTATCTTCAAAAGCACCTTTTTTCACTTTTGGCGCCCTCTACAGCAAAAGAGACAAACGTCCCCCTTTTGCTGCCACAGCAAAGGGGCCAGCGGGGAAAAGTCATGCTGGTCCTCACTGCCTCCTGGAACCCCTTCAAATGCCCCACACAATTTGGCCCTCTCTGCTTTCCTGCCGACTCTAGCCTCAAAAGCACCTTTTTTCACTTTTGGCGCCCTCCGCAGCAAAAAAGACAAACGTCCAGCTTTTGCTGCCACAGCAAAGGGGCCAGCGGGGAAAAGTCATGCTGGTCCTCACTGCCTCCTGGAACCCCTTCAAATGCCCCACACAATTTGGCCCTCTCTGCTTTCCTGCCGACTCTAGCCTCAAAAGCACCTTTTTTCACTTTTGGCGCCCTCCGCAGCAAATAAGACAAACGTCCCCCTTTTGCTGCCACAGCAAAGGGGCCAGCGGGGAAAAGTCATGCTGGTCCTCACTGCCTCCTGGAACCCCTTCAAATGCCCCACACAATTTGGCCCTCTCTGCTTTCCTGCCGACTCTAGCCTCAAAAGCACCTTTTTTCACTTTTGGCGCCCTTCGCAGCAAAAAAGACAAACGTCCAGCTTTTGCTGCCACAGCAAAGGGGCCAGCGGGGAAAAGTCATGCTGGTCCTCACTGCCTCCTGGAACCTCTTCAAATGCCCCACACAATTTGGCCCTCTCTGCTTTCCTGCCGACTCTATCCTCAAAAGCACCTTTTTTCACTTTTGGCGCCCTCCTCAGCAAAAAAGACAAACGTCCAGCTTTTGCTGCCACAGCAAAGGGGCCAGCGGGGAAAAGTCATGCTGGTCCTCACTGCCTCCTGGAACCCCTTCAAATGCCCCACACAATTTGGCCCTCTCTGCTTTCCTGCCGACTCTAGCCTCAAAAGCACCTTTTTTCACTTTTGGCGCCCTCCGCAGCAAAAAAGACAAACGTCCAGCTTTTGCTGCCACAGCAAAGGGGCCAGCGGGGAAAAGTCATGCTGGTCCTCACTGCCTCCTGGAACCCCTTCAAATGCCCCACACAATTTGGCCCTCTCTGCTTTCCTGCCGACTCTAGCCTCAAAAGCACTTTTTTTCACTTTTGGCGCCCTCCGCAGCAAAAAAGACAAACGTCCAGCTTTTGCTGCCACAGCAAAGGGGCCAGCGGGGAAAAGTCATGCTGGTCCTCACTGCCTCCTGGAACCCCTTCAAATGCCCCACACAATTTGGCCCTCTCTGCTTTCCTGCCCACTCTAGCCTCAAAAGCACCTTTTTTCACTTTTGGCGCCCTCCGCAGCAAAAAAGACAAACGTCCAGCTTTTGCTGCCACAGCAAAGGGGCCAGCGGGGAAAAGTCATGCTGGTCCTCACTGCCTCCTGGAACCCCTTCAAATGCCCCACACAATTTGGCCCTCTCTGCTTTCCTGCCCACTCTAGCCTCAAAAGCACCTTTTTTCACTTTTGGCGCCCTCCGCAGCAAAAAAGACAAACGTCCAGCTTTTGCTGCCACAGCAAAGGGGCCAGCGGGGAAAAGTCATGCTGGTCCTCACTGCCTCCTGGAACCCCTTCAAATGCCCCACACAATTTGGCCCTCTCTGCTTTCCCGCCGACTCTATCCTCAAAAGCACCTTTTTTCACTTTTGGCGCCCTCTGCAGCAAAAAAGACAAACGTCCAGCTTTTGCTGCCACAGCAAAGGGGCCAGCGGGGAAAAGTCATGCTGGTCCTCACTGCCTCCTGGAACCCCTTCAAATGCCCCACACAATTTGGCCCTCTCTGCTTTCCCGCCGACTCTATCCTCAAAAGCACCTTTTTTCACTTTTGGCGCCCTCTGCAGCAAAAAAGACAAACGTCCAGCTTTTGCTGCCACAGCAAAGGGGCCAGCGGGGAAAAGTCATGCTGGTCCTCACTGCCTCCTGGAACCCCTTCAAATGCCCCACACAATTTGGCCCTCTCTGCTTTCCTGCCGACTCTAGCCTCAAAAGCACGTTTTTTCACTTTTGGCGCCCTCCGCAGCAAAAAAGACAAACGTCCAGCTTTTGCTGCCACAGCAAAGGGGCCAGCAGGGAAAAGTCATGCTGGTCCTCACTGCCTCCTGGAACCCCTTCAAATGCCCCACACAATTTGGCCCTTTCTGCTTTCCTGCCGACTCTATCCTCAAAAGCACCTTTTTTCACTTTTGGCGCCCTCCGCAGCAAAAAAGACAAACGTCCAGCTTTTGCTGCCACAGCAAAGGGGCCAGCGGGGAAAAGTCATGCTGGCCCTCACTGCCTCCTGGAACCCCTTCAAATGCCCCACACAATTTGGCCCTCTCTGCTTTCCTGCCGACTCTATCCTCAAAAGCACCTTTTTTCACTTTTGGCGCCCTCCGCAGCAAAAAAGACAAACGTCCAGCTTTTGCTGCCACAGCAAAGGGGCCAGCGGGGAAAAGTCATGCTGGTCCTCACTGCCTCCTGGAACCCCTTCAAATGCCCCACACAATTTGGCCCTCTCTGCTTTCCTGCCGACTCTATCTTCAAAAGCACCTTTTTTCACTTTTGGCGCCCTCTGCAGCAAAAGAGACAAACGTCCCCCTTTTGCTGCCACAGCAAAGGGGCCAGCGGGGAAAAGTCATGCTGGTCCTCACTGCCTCCTGGAACCCCTTCAAATGCCCCACACAATTTGGCCCTCTCTGCTTTCCTGCCGACTCTAGCCTCAAAAGCACCTTTTTTCACTTTTGGCGCCCTCCGCAGCAAAAAAGACAAACGTCCAGCTTTTGCTGCCACAGTAAAGGGGCCAGCGGGGAAAAGTCATGCTGGTCCTCACTGCCTCCTGGAACCCCTTCAAATGCCCCACACAATTTGGCCCTCTCTGCTTTCCTGCCGACTCTATCCTCAAAAGCACCTTTTTTCACTTTTGGCGCCCTCCGCAGCAAAAAAGACAAACGTCCAGCTTTTGCTGCCACAGCAAAGGGGCCAGCGGGGAAAAGTCATGCTGGTCCTCACTGCCTCCTGGAACCCCTTCAAATGCCCCACACAATTTGGCCCTTTCTGCTTTCCTGCCGACTCTATCCTCAAAAGCACCTTTTTTCACTTTTGGCGCCCTCCGCAGCAAAAAAGACAAACGTCCAGCTTTTGCTGCCACAGCAAAGGGGCCAGCGGGGAAAAGTCATGCTGGTCCTCACTGCCTCCTGGAACCCCTTCAAATGCCCCACACAATTTGGCCCTTTCTGCTTTCCTGCCGACTCTAGCCTCAAAAGCACTTTTTTTCACTTTTGGCGCCCTCCGCAGCAAAAAAGACAAACGTCCAGCTTTTGCTGCCACAGCAAAGGGGCCAGCGGGGAAAAGTCATGCTGGTCCTCACTGCCTCCTGGAACCCCTTCAAATGCCCCACACAATTTGGCCCTCTCTGCTTTCCTGCCGACTCTAGCCTCAAAAGCACCTTTTTTCACTTTTGGCGCCCTCCGCAGCAAAAAAGACAAACGTCCAGCTTTTGCTGCCACAGCAAAGGGGCCAGCGGGGAAAAGTCATGCTGGTCCTCACTGCCTCCTGGAACCCCTTCAAATGCCCCACACAATTTGGCCCTCTCTGCTTTCCTGCCGACTCTAGCCTCAAAAGCACTTTTTTTCACTTTTGGCGCCCTCCGCAGCAAAAAAGACAAACGTCCAGCTTTTGCTGCCACAGCAAAGGGGCCAGCGGGGAAAAGTCATGCTGGTCCTCACTGCCTCCTGGAACCCCTTCAAATGCCCCACACAATTTGGCCCTCTCTGCTTTCCTGCCCACTCTAGCCTCAAAAGCACCTTTTTTCACTTTTGGCGCCCTCCGCAGCAAAAAAGACAAACGTCCAGCTTTTGCTGCCACAGCAAAGGGGCCAGCGGGGAAAAGTCATGCTGGTCCTCACTGCCTCCTGGAACCCCTTCAAATGCCCCACACAATTTGGCCCTCTCTGCTTTCCTGCCCACTCTAGCCTCAAAAGCACCTTTTTTCACTTTTGGCGCCCTCCGCAGCAAAAAAGACAAACGTCCAGCTTTTGCTGCCACAGCAAAGGGGCCAGCGGGGAAAAGTCATGCTGGTCCTCACTGCCTCCTGGAACCCCTTCAAATGCCCCACACAATTTGGCCCTCTCTGCTTTCCCGCCGACTCTATCCTCAAAAGCACCTTTTTTCACTTTTGGCGCCCTCTGCAGCAAAAAAGACAAACGTCCAGCTTTTGCTGCCACAGCAAAGGGGCCAGCGGGGAAAAGTCATGCTGGTCCTCACTGCCTCCTGGAACCCCTTCAAATGCCCCACACAATTTGGCCCTCTCTGCTTTCCCGCCGACTCTATCCTCAAAAGCACCTTTTTTCACTTTTGGCGCCCTCTGCAGCAAAAAAGACAAACGTCCAGCTTTTGCTGCCACAGCAAAGGGGCCAGCGGGGAAAAGTCATGCTGGTCCTCACTGCCTCCTGGAACCCCTTCAAATGCCCCACACAATTTGGCCCTCTCTGCTTTCCTGCCGACTCTAGCCTCAAAAGCACGTTTTTTCACTTTTGGCGCCCTCCGCAGCAAAAAAGACAAACGTCCAGCTTTTGCTGCCACAGCAAAGGGGCCAGCAGGGAAAAGTCATGCTGGTCCTCACTGCCTCCTGGAACCCCTTCAAATGCCCCACACAATTTGGCCCTTTCTGCTTTCCTGCCGACTCTATCCTCAAAAGCACCTTTTTTCACTTTTGGCGCCCTCCGCAGCAAAAAAGACAAACGTCCAGCTTTTGCTGCCACAGCAAAGGGGCCAGCGGGGAAAAGTCATGCTGGCCCTCACTGCCTCCTGGAACCCCTTCAAATGCCCCACACAATTTGGCCCTCTCTGCTTTCCTGCCGACTCTATCCTCAAAAGCACCTTTTTTCACTTTTGGCGCCCTCCTCAGCAAAAAAGACAAACGTCCAGCTTTTGCTGCCACAGCAAAGGGGCCAGCGGGGAAAAGTCATGCTGGTCCTCACTGCCTCCTGGAACCCCTTCAAATGCCCCACACAATTTGGCCCTCTCTGCTTTCCTGCCGACTCTATCTTCAAAAGCACCTTTTTTCACTTTTGGCGCCCTCTGCAGCAAAAGAGACAAACGTCCCCCTTTTGCTGCCACAGCAAAGGGGCCAGCGGGGAAAAGTCATGCTGGTCCTCACTGCCTCCTGGAACCCCTTCAAATGCCCCACACAATTTGGCCCTCTCTGCTTTCCTGCCGACTCTAGCCTCAAAAGCACCTTTTTTCACTTTTGGCGCCCTCCGCAGCAAAAAAGACAAACGTCCAGCTTTTGCTGCCACAGTAAAGGGGCCAGCGGGGAAAAGTCATGCTGGTCCTCACTGCCTCCTGGAACCCCTTCAAATGCCCCACACAATTTGGCCCTCTCTGCTTTCCTGCCGACTCTATCCTCAAAAGCACCTTTTTTCACTTTTGGCGCCCTCCGCAGCAAAAAAGACAAACGTCCAGCTTTTGCTGCCACAGCAAAGGGGCCAGCGGGGAAAAGTCATGCTGGTCCTCACTGCCTCCTGGAACCCCTTCAAATGCCCCACACAATTTGGCCCTTTCTGCTTTCCTGCCGACTCTAGCCTCAAAAGCACCTTTTTTCACTTTTGGCGCCCTCCGCAGCAAAAAAGACAAACGTCCAGCTTTTGCTGCCACAGCAAAGGGGCCAGCGGGGAAAAGTCATGCTGGTCCTCACTGCCTCCTGGAACCCCTTCAAATGCCCCACACAATTTGACCCTTTCTGCTTTCCTGCCGACTCTAGCCTCAAAAGCACTTTTTTTCACTTTTGGCGCCCTCCGCAGCAAAAAAGACAAACGTCCAGCTTTTGCTGCCACAGCAAAGGGGCCAGCGGGGAAAAGTCATGCTGGTCCTCACTGCCTCCTGGAACCCCTTCAAATGCCCCACACAATTTGGCCCTCTCTGCTTTCCTGCCGACTCTAGCCTCAAAAGCACCTTTTTTCACTTTTGGCGCCCTTCGCAGCAAAATAGACAAACGTCCAGCTTTTGCTGCCACAGCAAAGGGGCCAGCGGGGAAAAGTCATGCTGGTCCTCACTGCCTCCTGGAACCCCTTCAAATGCGCACACAATTTGGCCCTCTCTGCTTTCCTGCCGACTCTATCCTCAAAAGCACCTTTTTTCACTTTTGGCGCCTTCCGCAGCAAAAAAGACAAACGTCCAGCTTTTGCTGCCACAGCAAAGGGGCCAGCGGGGAAAAGTCATGCTGGTCCTCACTGCCTCCTGGAACCCCTTCAAATGCCCCACACAATTTGGCCCTCTCTGCTTTCCTGCCCACTCTAGCCTCAAAAGCACCTTTTTTCACTTTTGGCGCCCTCCGCAGCAAAAAAGACAAACGTCCAGCTTTTGCTGCCACAGCAAAGGGGCCAGCGGGGAAAAGTCATGCTGGTCCTCACTGCCTCCTGGAACCCCTTCAAATGCCCCACACAATTTGGCCCTCTCTGCTTTCCTGCCCACTCTAGCCTCAAAAGCACCTTTTTTCACTTTTGGCGCCCTCCGCAGCAAATAAGACAAACGTCCCCCTTTTGCTGCCACAGCAAAGGGGCCAGCGGGGAAAAGTCATGCTGGTCCTCACTGCCTCCTGGAACCCCTTCAAATGCCCCACACAATTTGGCCCTCTCTGCTTTCCTGCCGACTCTAGCCTCAAAAGCACCTTTTTTCACTTTTGGCGCCCTTCGCAGCAAAAAAGACAAACGTCCAGCTTTTGCTGCCACAGCAAAGGGGCCAGCGGGGAAAAGTCATGCTGGTCCTCACTGCCTCCTGGAACCCCTTCAAATGCCCCACACAATTTGGCCCTCTCTGCTTTCCTGCCGACTCTATCCTCAAAAGCACCTTTTTTCACTTTTGGCGCCCTCCTCAGCAAAAAAGACAAACGTCCAGCTTTTGCTGCCACAGCAAAGGGGCCAGCGGGGAAAAGTCATGCTGGTCCTCACTGCCTCCTGGAACCCCTTCAAATGCCCCACACAATTTGGCCCTCTCTGCTTTCCTGCCGACTCTAGCCTCAAAAGCACCTTTTTTCACTTTTGGCGCCCTCCGCAGCAAAAAAGACAAACGTCCAGCTTTTGCTGCCACAGCAAAGGGGCCAGCGGGGAAAAGTCATGCTGGTCCTCACTGCCTCCTGGAACCCCTTCAAATGCCCCACACAATTTGGCCCTCTCTGCTTTCCTGCCGACTCTAGCCTCAAAAGCACTTTTTTTCACTTTTGGCGCCCTCCGCAGCAAAAAAGACAAACGTCCAGCTTTTGCTGCCACAGCAAAGGGGCCAGCGGGGAAAAGTCATGCTGGTCCTCACTGCCTCCTGGAACCCCTTCAAATGCCCCACACAATTTGGCCCTCTCTGCTTTCCTGCCCACTCTAGCCTCAAAAGCACCTTTTTTCACTTTTGGCGCCCTCCGCAGCAAAAAAGACAAACGTCCAGCTTTTGCTGCCACAGCAAAGGGGCCAGCGGGGAAAAGTCATGCTGGTCCTCACTGCCTCCTGGAACCCCTTCAAATGCCCCACACAATTTGGCCCTCTCTGCTTTCCTGCCGACTCTAGCCTCAAAAGCACCTTTTTTCACTTTTGGCGCCCTCCGCAGCAAAAAAGACAAACGTCCAGCTTTTGCTGCCACAGCAAAGGGGCCAGCGGGGAAAAGTCATGCTGGTCCTCACTGCCTCCTGGAACCCCTTCAAATGCCCCACACAATTTGGCCCTCTCTGCTTTCCCGCCGACTCTAGCCTCAAAAGCACCTTTTTTCACTTTTGGCGCCCTCTGCAGCAAAAAAGACAAACGTCCAGCTTTTGCTGCCACAGCAAAGGGGCCAGCGGGGAAAAGTCATGCTGGTCCTCACTGCCTCCTGGAACCCCTTCAAATGCCCCACACAATTTGGCCCTCTCTGCTTTCCTGCCGACTCTAGCCTCAAAAGCACCTTTTTTCACTTTTGGCGCCCTCCGCAGCAAAAAAGACAAACGTCCAGCTTTTGCTGCCACAGCAAAGGGGCCAGCAGGGAAAAGTCATGCTGGTCCTCACTGCCTCCTGGAACCCCTTCAAATGCCCCACACAATTTGGCCCTTTCTGCTTTCCTGCCGACTCTAGCCTCAAAAGCACCTTTTTTCACTTTTGGCGCCCTCCGCAGCAAAAAAGACAAACGTCCAGCTTTTGCTGCCACAGCAAAGGGGCCAGCGGGGAAAAGTCATGCTGGCCCTCACTGCCTCCTGGAACCCCTTCAAATGCCCCACACAATTTGGCCCTCTCTGCTTTCCTGCCGACTCTATCCTCAAAAGCACCTTTTTTCACTTTTGGCGCCCTCCGCAGCAAAAAAGACAAACGTCCAGCTTTTGCTGCCACAGCAAAGGGGCCAGCGGGGAAAAGTCATGCTGGTCCTCACTGCCTCCTGGAACCCCTTCAAATGCCCCACACAATTTGGCCCTCTCTGCTTTCCTGCCGACTCTATCTTCAAAAGCACCTTTTTTCACTTTTGGCGCACTCTGCAGCAAAAGAGACAAACGTCCCCCTTTTGCTGCCACAGCAAAGGGGCCAGCGGGGAAAAGTCATGCTGGTCCTCACTGCCTCCTGGAACCCCTTCAAATGCCCCACACAATTTGGCCCTCTCTGCTTTCCTGCCGACTCTAGCCTCAAAAGCACCTTTTTTCACTTTTGGCGCCCTCCGCAGCAAAAAAGACAAACGTCCAGCTTTTGCTGCCACAGCAAAGGGGCCAGCGGGGAAAAGTCATGCTGGTCCTCACTGCCTCCTGGAACCCCTTCAAATGCCCCACACAATTTGGCCCTCTCTGCTTTCCTGCCGACTCTAGCCTCAAAAGCACCTTTTTTCACTTTTGGCGCCCTCCGCAGCAAATAAGACAAACGTCCCCCTTTTGCTGCCACAGCAAAGGGGCCAGCGGGGAAAAGTCATGCTGGTCCTCACTGCCTCCTGGAACCCCTTCAAATGCCCCACACAATTTGGCCCTCTCTGCTTTCCTGCCGACTCTTGCCTCAAAAGCACCTTTTTTCACTTTTGGCGCCCTTCGCAGCAAAAAAGACAAACGTCCAGCTTTTGCTGCCACAGCAAAGGGGCCAGCGGGGAAAAGTCATGCTGGTCCTCACTGCCTCCTGGAACCTCTTCAAATGCCCCACACAATTTGGCCCTCTCTGCTTTCCTGCCGACTCTAGCCTCAAAAGCACCTTTTTTCACTTTTGGCGCCCTCCTCAGCAAAAAAGACAAACGTCCAGCTTTTGCTGCCACAGCAAAGGGGCCAGCGGGGAAAAGTCATGCTGGTCCTCACTGCCTCCTGGAACCCCTTCAAATGCCCCACACAATTTGGCCCTCTCTGCTTTCCTGCCGACTCTATCCTCAAAAGCACCTTTTTTCACTTTTGGCGCCCTCCTCAGCAAAAAAGACAAACGTCCAGCTTTTGCTGCCACAGCAAAGGGGCCAGCGGGGAAAAGTCATGCTGGTCCTCACTGCCTCCTGGAACCCCTTCAAATGCCCCACACAATTTGGCCCTCTCTGCTTTCCTGCCGACTCTATCTTCAAAAGCACCTTTTTTCACTTTTGGCGCCCTCCGCAGCAAAAAAGACAAACGTCCCCCTTTTGCTGCCACAGCAAAGGGGCCAGCGGGGAAAAGTCATGCTGGTCCTCACTGCCTCCTGGAACCCCTTCAAATGCCCCACACAATTTGGCCCTCTCTGCTTTCCTGCCGACTCTAGCCTCAAAAGCACCTTTTTTCACTTTTGGCGCCCTTCGCAGCAAAAAAGACAAACGTCCAGCTTTTGCTGCCACAGCAAAGGGGCCAGCGGGGAAAAGTCATGCTGGTCCTCACTGCCTCCTGGAACCTCTTCAAATGCCCCACACAATTTGGCCCTCTCTGCTTTCCTGCCGACTCTATCCTCAAAAGCACCTTTTTTCACTTTTGGCGCCCTCCTCAGCAAAAAAGACAAACGTCCAGCTTTTGCTGCCACAGCAAAGGGGCCAGCGGGGAAAAGTCATGCTGGTCCTCACTGCCTCCTGGAACCCCTTCAAATGCCCCACACAATTTGGCCCTCTCTGCTTTCCTGCCGACTCTAGCCTCAAAAGCACCTTTTTTCACTTTTGGCGCCCTCCGCAGCAAAAAAGACAAACGTCCAGCTTTTGCTGCCACAGCAAAGGGGCCAGCGGGGAAAAGTCATGCTGGTCCTCACTGCCTCCTGGAACCCCTTCAAATGCCCCACACAATTTGGCCCTCTCTGCTTTCCTGCCGACTCTAGCCTCAAAAGCACTTTTTTTCACTTTTGGCGCCCTCCGCAGCAAAAAAGACAAACGTCCAGCTTTTGCTGCCACAGCAAAGGGGCCAGCGGGGAAAAGTCATGCTGGTCCTCACTGCCTCCTGGAACCCCTTCAAATGCCCCACACAATTTGGCCCTCTCTGCTTTCCTGCCCACTCTAGCCTCAAAAGCACCTTTTTTCACTTTTGGCGCCCTCCGCAGCAAAAAAGACAAACGTCCAGCTTTTGCTGCCACAGCAAAGGGGCCAGCGGGGAAAAGTCATGCTGGTCCTCACTGCCTCCTGGAACCCCTTCAAATGCCCCACACAATTTGGCCCTCTCTGCTTTCCTGCCGACTCTAGCCTCAAAAGCACCTTTTTTCACTTTTGGCGCCCTCCGCAGCAAAAAAGACAAACGTCCAGCTTTTGCTGCCACAGCAAAGGGGCCAGCGGGGAAAAGTCATGCTGGTCCTCACTGCCTCCTGGAACCCCTTCAAATGCCCCACACAATTTGGCCCTCTCTGCTTTCCCGCCGACTCTAGCCTCAAAAGCACCTTTTTTCACTTTTGGCGCCCTCTGCAGCAAAAAAGACAAACGTCCAGCTTTTGCTGCCACAGCAAAGGGGCCAGCGGGGAAAAGTCATGCTGGTCCTCACTGCCTCCTGGAACCCCTTCAAATGCCCCACACAATTTGGCCCTCTCTGCTTTCCCGCCGACTCTATCCTCAAAAGCACCTTTTTTCACTTTTGGCGCCCTCTGCAGCAAAAAAGACAAACGTCCAGCTTTTGCTGCCACAGCAAAGGGGCCAGCGGGGAAAAGTCATGCTGGTCCTCACTGCCTCCTGGAACCCCTTCAAATGCCCCACACAATTTGGCCCTCTCTGCTTTCCTGCCGACTCTAGCCTCAAAAGCACCTTTTTTCACTTTTGGCGCCCTCCGCAGCAAAAAAGACAAACGTCCAGCTTTTGCTGCCACAGCAAAGGGGCCAGCAGGGAAAAGTCATGCTGGTCCTCACTGCCTCCTGGAACCCCTTCAAATGCCCCACACAATTTGGCCCTTTCTGCTTTCCTGCCGACTCTAGCCTCAAAAGCACCTTTTTTCACTTTTGGCGCCCTCCGCAGCAAAAAAGACAAACGTCCAGCTTTTGCTGCCACAGCAAAGGGGCCAGCGGGGAAAAGTCATGCTGGCCCTCACTGCCTCCTGGAACCCCTTCAAATGCCCCACACAATTTGGCCCTCTCTGCTTTCCTGCCGACTCTAGCCTCAAAAGCACCTTTTTTCACTTTTGGCGCCCTCCGCAGCAAAAAAGACAAACGTCCAGCTTTTGCTGCCACAGCAAAGGGGCCAGCGGGGAAAAGTCATGCTGGTCCTCACTGCCTCCTGGAACCCCTTCAAATGCCCCACACAATTTGGCCCTCTCTGCTTTCCTGCCGACTCTATCTTCAAAAGCACCTTTTTTCACTTTTGGCGCACTCTGCAGCAAAAGAGACAAACGTCCCCCTTTTGCTGCCACAGCAAAGGGGCCAGCGGGGAAAAGTCATGCTGGTCCTCACTGCCTCCTGGAACCCCTTCAAATGCCCCACACAATTTGGCCCTCTCTGCTTTCCTGCCGACTCTAGCCTCAAAAGCACCTTTTTTCACTTTTGGCGCCCTCCGCAGCAAAAAAGACAAACGTCCAGCTTTTGCTGCCACAGCAAAGGGGCCAGCGGGGAAAAGTCATGCTGGTCCTCACTGCCTCCTGGAACCCCTTCAAATGCCCCACACAATTTGGCCCTCTCTGCTTTCCTGCCGACTCTAGCCTCAAAAGCACCTTTTTTCACTTTTGGCGCCCTCCGCAGCAAATAAGACAAACGTCCCCCTTTTGCTGCCACAGCAAAGGGGCCAGCGGGGAAAAGTCATGCTGGTCCTCACTGCCTCCTGGAACCCCTTCAAATGCCCCACACAATTTGGCCCTCTCTGCTTTCCTGCCGACTCTTGCCTCAAAAGCACCTTTTTTCACTTTTGGCGCCCTTCGCAGCAAAAAAGACAAACGTCCAGCTTTTGCTGCCACAGCAAAGGGGCCAGCGGGGAAAAGTCATGCTGGTCCTCACTGCCTCCTGGAACCTCTTCAAATGCCCCACACAATTTGGCCCTCTCTGCTTTCCTGCCGACTCTATCCTCAAAAGCACCTTTTTTCACTTTTGGCGCCCTCCTCAGCAAAAAAGACAAACGTCCAGCTTTTGCTGCCACAGCAAAGGGGCCAGCGGGGAAAAGTCATGCTGGTCCTCACTGCCTCCTGGAACCCCTTCAAATGCCCCACACAATTTGGCCCTCTCTGCTTTCCTGCCGACTCTATCCTCAAAAGCACCTTTTTTCACTTTTGGCGCCCTCCTCAGCAAAAAAGACAAACGTCCAGCTTTTGCTGCCACAGCAAAGGGGCCAGCGGGGAAAAGTCATGCTGGTCCTCACTGCCTCCTGGAACCCCTTCAAATGCCCCACACAATTTGGCCCTCTCTGCTTTCCTGCCGACTCTATCTTCAAAAGCACCTTTTTTCACTTTTGGCGCCCTCCGCAGCAAAAAAGACAAACGTCCCCCTTTTGCTGCCACAGCAAAGGGGCCAGCGGGGAAAAGTCATGCTGGTCCTCACTGCCTCCTGGAACCCCTTCAAATGCCCCACACAATTTGGCCCTCTCTGCTTTCCTGCCGACTCTAGCCTCAAAAGCACCTTTTTTCACTTTTGGCGCCCTTCGCAGCAAAAAAGACAAACGTCCAGCTTTTGCTGCCACAGCAAAGGGGCCAGCGGGGAAAAGTCATGCTGGTCCTCACTGCCTCCTGGAACCTCTTCAAATGCCCCACACAATTTGGCCCTCTCTGCTTTCCTGCCGACTCTATCCTCAAAAGCACCTTTTTTCACTTTTGGCGCCCTCCTCAGCAAAAAAGACAAACGTCCAGCTTTTGCTGCCACAGCAAAGGGGCCAGCGGGGAAAAGTCATGCTGGTCCTCACTGCCTCCTGGAACCCCTTCAAATGCCCCACACAATTTGGCCCTCTCTGCTTTCCTGCCGACTCTAGCCTCAAAAGCACCTTTTTTCACTTTTGGCGCCCTCCGCAGCAAAAAAGACAAACGTCCAGCTTTTGCTGCCACAGCAAAGGGGCCAGCGGGGAAAAGTCATGCTGGTCCTCACTGCCTCCTGGAACCCCTTCAAATGCCCCACACAATTTGGCCCTCTCTGCTTTCCTGCCCACTCTAGCCTCAAAAGCACCTTTTTTCACTTTTGGCGCCCTCCGCAGCAAAAAAGACAAACGTCCAGCTTTTGCTGCCACAGCAAAGGGGCCAGCGGGGAAAAGTCATGCTGGTCCTCACTGCCTCCTGGAACCCCTTCAAATGCCCCACACAATTTGGCCCTCTCTGCTTTCCTGCCGACTCTAGCCTCAAAAGCACCTTTTTTCACTTTTGGCGCCCTCCGCAGCAAAAAAGACAAACGTCCAGCTTTTGCTGCCACAGCAAAGGGGCCAGCGGGGAAAAGTCATGCTGGTCCTCACTGCCTCCTGGAACCCCTTCAAATGCCCCACACAATTTGGCCCTCTCTGCTTTCCCGCCGACTCTATCCTCAAAAGCACCTTTTTTCACTTTTGGCGCCCTCTGCAGCAAAAAAGACAAACGTCCAGCTTTTGCTGCCACAGCAAAGGGGCCAGCGGGGAAAAGTCATGCTGGTCCTCACTGCCTCCTGGAACCCCTTCAAATGCCCCACACAATTTGGCCCTCTCTGCTTTCCCGCCGACTCTATCCTCAAAAGCACCTTTTTTCACTTTTGGCGCCCTCTGCAGCAAAAAAGACAAACGTCCAGCTTTTGCTGCCACAGCAAAGGGGCCAGCGGGGAAAAGTCATGCTGGTCCTCACTGCCTCCTGGAACCCCTTCAAATGCCCCACACAATTTGGCCCTCTCTGCTTTCCTGCCGACTCTAGCCTCAAAAGCACCTTTTTTCACTTTTGGCGCCCTCCGCAGCAAAAAAGACAAACGTCCAGCTTTTGCTGCCACAGCAAAGGGGCCAGCAGGGAAAAGTCATGCTGGTCCTCACTGCCTCCTGGAACCCCTTCAAATGCCACACACAATTTGGCCCTTTCTGCTTTCCTGCCGACTCTATCCTCAAAAGCACCTTTTTTCACTTTTGGCGCCCTCCGCAGCAAAAAAGACAAACGTCCAGCTTTTGCTGCCACAGCAAAGGGGCCAGCGGGGAAAAGTCATGCTGGCCCTCACTGCCTCCTGGAACCCCTTCAAATGCCCCACACAATTTGGCCCTCTCTGCTTTCCTGCCGACTCTATCCTCAAAAGCACCTTTTTTCACTTTTGGCGCCCTCCGCAGCAAAAAAGACAAACGTCCAGCTTTTGCTGCCACAGCAAAGGGGCCAGCGGGGAAAAGTCATGCTGGTCCTCACTGCCTCCTGGAACCCCTTCAAATGCCCCACACAATTTGGCCCTCTCTGCTTTCCTGCCGACTCTATCTTCAAAAGCACCTTTTTTCACTTTTGGCGCCCTCTGCAGCAAAAGAGACAAACGTCCCCCTTTTGCTGCCACAGCAAAGGGGCCAGCGGGGAAAAGTCATGCTGGTCCTCACTGCCTCCTGGAACCCCTTCAAATGCCCCACACAATTTGGCCCTCTCTGCTTTCCTGCCGACTCTAGCCTCAAAAGCACCTTTTTTCACTTTTGGCGCCCTCCGCAGCAAAAAAGACAAACGTCCAGCTTTTGCTGCCACAGTAAAGGGGCCAGCGGGGAAAAGTCATGCTGGTCCTCACTGCCTCCTGGAACCCCTTCAAATGCCCCACACAATTTGGCCCTCTCTGCTTTCCTGCCGACTCTATCCTCAAAAGCACCTTTTTTCACTTTTGGCGCCCTCCGCAGCAAAAAAGACAAACGTCCAGCTTTTGCTGCCACAGCAAAGGGGCCAGCGGGGAAAAGTCATGCTGGTCCTCACTGCCTCCTGGAACCCCTTCAAATGCCCCACACAATTTGGCCCTTTCTGCTTTCCTGCCGACTCTAGCCTCAAAAGCACCTTTTTTCACTTTTGGCGCCCTCCGCAGCAAAAAAGACAAACGTCCAGCTTTTGCTGCCACAGCAAAGGGGCCAGCGGGGAAAAGTCATGCTGGTCCTCACTGCCTCCTGGAACCCCTTCAAATGCCCCACACAATTTGGCCCTCTCTGCTTTCCCGCCGACTCTATCCTCAAAAGCACCTTTTTTCACTTTTGGCGCCCTCTGCAGCAAAAAAGACAAACGTCCAGCTTTTGCTGCCACAGCAAAGGGGCCAGCGGGGAAAAGTCATGCTGGTCCTCACTGCCTCCTGGAACCCCTTCAAATGCCCCACACAATTTGGCCCTCTCTGCTTTCCCGCCGACTCTAGCCTCAAAAGCACCTTTTTTCACTTTTGGCGCCCTCTGCAGCAAAAAAGACAAACGTCCAGCTTTTGCTGCCACAGCAAAGGGGCCAGCGGGGAAAAGTCATGCTGGTCCTCACTGCCTCCTGGAACCCCTTCAAATGCCCCACACAATTTGGCCCTCTCTGCTTTCCTGCCGACTCTAGCCTCAAAAGCACCTTTTTTCACTTTTGGCGCCCTCCGCAGCAAAAAAGACAAACGTCCAGCTTTTGCTGCCACAGCAAAGGGGCCAGCAGGGAAAAGTCATGCTGGTCCTCACTGCCTCCTGGAACCCCTTCAAATGCCACACACAATTTGGCCCTTTCTGCTTTCCTGCCGACTCTATCCTCAAAAGCACCTTTTTTCACTTTTGGCGCCCTCCGCAGCAAAAAAGACAAACGTCCAGCTTTTGCTGCCACAGCAAAGGGGCCAGCGGGGAAAAGTCATGCTGGCCCTCACTGCCTCCTGGAACCCCTTCAAATGCCCCACACAATTTGGCCCTCTCTGCTTTCCTGCCGACTCTATCCTCAAAAGCACCTTTTTTCACTTTTGGCGCCCTCCGCAGCAAAAAAGACAAACGTCCAGCTTTTGCTGCCACAGCAAAGGGGCCAGCGGGGAAAAGTCATGCTGGTCCTCACTGCCTCCTGGAACCCCTTCAAATGCCCCACACAATTTGGCCCTCTCTGCTTTCCTGCCGACTCTATCTTCAAAAGCACCTTTTTTCACTTTTGGCGCCCTCTGCAGCAAAAGAGACAAACGTCCCCCTTTTGCTGCCACAGCAAAGGGGCCAGCGGGGAAAAGTCATGCTGGTCCTCACTGCCTCCTGGAACCCCTTCAAATGCCCCACACAATTTGGCCCTCTCTGCTTTCCTGCCGACTCTAGCCTCAAAAGCACCTTTTTTCACTTTTGGCGCCCTCCGCAGCAAAAAAGACAAACGTCCAGCTTTTGCTGCCACAGTAAAGGGGCCAGCGGGGAAAAGTCATGCTGGTCCTCACTGCCTCCTGGAACCCCTTCAAATGCCCCACACAATTTGGCCCTCTCTGCTTTCCTGCCGACTCTATCCTCAAAAGCACCTTTTTTCACTTTTGGCGCCCTCCGCAGCAAAAAAGACAAACGTCCAGCTTTTGCTGCCACAGCAAAGGGGCCAGCGGGGAAAAGTCATGCTGGTCCTCACTGCCTCCTGGAACCCCTTCAAATGCCCCACACAATTTGGCCCTTTCTGCTTTCCTGCCGACTCTAGCCTCAAAAGCACCTTTTTTCACTTTTGGCGCCCTCCGCAGCAAAAAAGACAAACGTCCAGCTTTTGCTGCCACAGCAAAGGGGCCAGCGGGGAAAAGTCATGCTGGTCCTCACTGCCTCCTGGAACCCCTTCAAATGCCCCACACAATTTGGCCCTTTCTGCTTTCCTGCCGACTCTAGCCTCAAAAGCACTTTTTTTCACTTTTGGCGCCCTCCGCAGCAAAAAAGACAAACGTCCAGCTTTTGCTGCCACAGCAAAGGGGCCAGCGGGGAAAAGTCATGCTGGCCCTCACTGCCTCCTGGAACCCCTTCAAATGCCCCACACAATTTGGCCCTCTCTGCTTTCCTGCCGACTCTATCCTCAAAAGCACCTTTTTTCACTTTTGGCGCCCTCCGCAGCAAAAAAGACAAACGTCCAGCTTTTGCTGCCACAGCAAAGGGGCCAGCGGGGAAAAGTCATGCTGGTCCTCACTGCCTCCTGGAACCCCTTCAAATACCCCACAGAATTTGGCCCTCTCTGCTTTCCTGCCGACTCTATCCTCAAAAGCACCTTTTTTCACTTTTGGCGCCTTCCGCAGCAAAAAAGACAAACGTCCAGCTTTTGCTGCCACAGCAAAGGGGCCAGCGGGGAAAAGTCATGCTGGTCCTCACTGCCTCCTGGAACCCCTTCAAATGCCCCACACAATTTGGCCCTCTCTGCTTTCCTGCCGACTCTAGCCTCAAAAGCACCTTTTTTCACTTTTGGCGCCCTCCGCAGCAAAAAAGACAAACGTCCAGCTTTTGCTGCCACAGCAAAGGGGCCAGCGGGGAAAAGTCATGCTGGTCCTCACTGCCTCCTGGAACCCCTTCAAATGCCCCACACAATTTGGCCCTCTCTGCTTTCCTGCCGACTCTAGCCTCAAAAGCACCTTTTTTCACTTTTGGCGCCCTCCGCAGCAAATAAGACAAACGTCCCCCTTTTGCTGCCACAGCAAAGGGGCCAGCGGGGAAAAGTCATGCTGGTCCTCACTGCCTCCTGGAACCCCTTCAAATGCCCCACACAATTTGGCCCTCTCTGCTTTCCTGCCGACTCTAGCCTCAAAAGCACCTTTTTTCACTTTTGGCGCCCTTCGCAGCAAAAAAGACAAACGTCCAGCTTTTGCTGCCACAGCAAAGGGGCCAGCGGGGAAAAGTCATGCTGGTCCTCACTGCCTCCTGGAACCTCTTCAAATGCCCCACACAATTTGGCCCTCTCTGCTTTCCTGCCGACTCTATCCTCAAAAGCACCTTTTTTCACTTTTGGCGCCCTCCTCAGCAAAAAAGACAAACGTCCAGCTTTTGCTGCCACAGCAAAGGGGCCAGCGGGGAAAAGTCATGCTGGTCCTCACTGCCTCCTGGAACCCCTTCAAATGCCCCACACAATTTGGCCCTCTCTGCTTTCCTGCCGACTCTAGCCTCAAAAGCACCTTTTTTCACTTTTGGCGCCCTCCGCAGCAAAAAAGACAAACGTCCAGCTTTTGCTGCCACAGCAAAGGGGCCAGCGGGGAAAAGTCATGCTGGTCCTCACTGCCTCCTGGAACCCCTTCAAATGCCCCACACAATTTGGCCCTCTCTGCTTTCCTGCCGACTCTAGCCTCAAAAGCACTTTTTTTCACTTTTGGCGCCCTCCGCAGCAAAAAAGACAAACGTCCAGCTTTTGCTGCCACAGCAAAGGGGCCAGCGGGGAAAAGTCATGCTGGTCCTCACTGCCTCCTGGAACCCCTTCAAATGCCCCACACAATTTGGCCCTCTCTGCTTTCCTGCCCACTCTAGCCTCAAAAGCACCTTTTTTCACTTTTGGCGCCCTCCGCAGCAAAAAAGACAAACGTCCAGCTTTTGCTGCCACAGCAAAGGGGCCAGCGGGGAAAAGTCATGCTGGTCCTCACTGCCTCCTGGAACCCCTTCAAATGCCCCACACAATTTGGCCCTCTCTGCTTTCCCGCCGACTCTATCCTCAAAAGCACCTTTTTTCACTTTTGGCGCCCTCTGCAGCAAAAAAGACAAACGTCCAGCTTTTGCTGCCACAGCAAAGGGGCCAGCGGGGAAAAGTCATGCTGGTCCTCACTGCCTCCTGGAACCCCTTCAAATGCCCCACACAATTTGGCCCTCTCTGCTTTCCCGCCGACTCTATCCTCAAAAGCACCTTTTTTCACTTTTGGCGCCCTCTGCAGCAAAAAAGACAAACGTCCAGCTTTTGCTGCCACAGCAAAGGGGCCAGCGGGGAAAAGTCATGCTGGTCCTCACTGCCTCCTGGAACCCCTTCAAATGCCCCACACAATTTGGCCCTCTCTGCTTTCCTGCCGACTCTAGCCTCAAAAGCACCTTTTTTCACTTTTGGCGCCCTCCGCAGCAAAAAAGACAAACGTCCAGCTTTTGCTGCCACAGCAAAGGGGCCAGCAGGGAAAAGTCATGCTGGTCCTCACTGCCTCCTGGAACCCCTTCAAATGCCCCACACAATTTGGCCCTTTCTGCTTTCCTGCCGACTCTATCCTGAAAAGCACCTTTTTTCACTTTTGGCGCCCTCCGCAGCAAAAAAGACAAACGTCCAGCTTTTGCTGCCACAGCAAAGGGGCCAGCGGGGAAAAGTCATGCTGGCCCTCACTGCCTCCTGGAACCCCTTCAAATGCCCCACACAATTTGGCCCTCTCTGCTTTCCTGCCGACTCTATCCTCAAAAGCACCTTTTTTCACTTTTGGCGCCCTCCGCAGCAAAAAAGACAAACGTCCAGCTTTTGCTGCCACAGCAAAGGGGCCAGCGGGGAAAAGTCATGCTGGTCCTCACTGCCTCCTGGAACCCCTTCAAATGCACCACACAATTTGGCCCTCTCTGCTTTCCTGCCGACTCTATCTTCAAAAGCACCTTTTTTCACTTTTGGCGCCCTCTGCAGCAAAAGAGACAAACGTCCCCCTTTTGCTGCCACAGCAAAGGGGCCAGCGGGGAAAAGTCATGCTGGTCCTCACTGCCTCCTGGAACCCCTTCAAATGCCCCACACAATTTGGCCCTCTCTGCTTTCCTGCCGACTCTAGCCTCAAAAGCACCTTTTTTCACTTTTGGCGCCCTCCGCAGCAAAAAAGACAAACGTCCAGCTTTTGCTGCCACAGCAAAGGGGCCAGCGGGGAAAAGTCATGCTGGTCCTCACTGCCTCCTGGAACCCCTTCAAATGCCCCACACAATTTGGCCCTCTCTGCTTTCCTGCCGACTCTAGCCTCAAAAGCACCTTTTTTCACTTTTGGCGCCCTCCGCAGCAAATAAGACAAACGTCCAGCTTTTGCTGCCACAGCAAAGGGGCCAGCGGGGAAAAGTCATGCTGGTCCTCACTGCCTCCTGGAACCCCTTCAAATGCCCCACACAATTTGGCCCTCTCTGCTTTCCTGCCGACTCTAGCCTCAAAAGCACCTTTTTTCACTTTTGGCGCCCTTCGCAGCAAAAAAGACAAACGTCCAGCTTTTGCTGCCACAGCAAAGGGGCCAGCGGGGAAAAGTCATGCTGGTCCTCACTGCCTCCTGGAACCTCTTCAAATGCCCCACACAATTTGGCCCTCTCTGCTTTCCTGCCGACTCTATCCTCAAAAGCACCTTTTTTCACTTTTGGCGCCCTCCTCAGCAAAAAAGACAAACGTCCAGCTTTTGCTGCCACAGCAAAGGGGCCAGCGGGGAAAAGTCATGCTGGTCCTCACTGCCTCCTGGAACCCCTTCAAATGCCCCACACAATTTGGCCCTCTCTGCTTTCCTGCCGACTCTAGCCTCAAAAGCACCTTTTTTCACTTTTGGCGCCCTCCGCAGCAAAAAAGACAAACGTCCAGCTTTTGCTGCCACAGCAAAGGGGCCAGCGGGGAAAAGTCATGCTGGTCCTCACTGCCTCCTGGAACCCCTTCAAATGCCCCACACAATTTGGCCCTCTCTGCTTTCCTGCCGACTCTATCTTCAAAAGCACCTTTTTTCACTTTTGGCGCCCTCTGCAGCAAAAGAGACAAACGTCCCCCTTTTGCTGCCACAGCAAAGGGGCCAGCGGGGAAAAGTCATGCTGGTCCTCACTGCCTCCTGGAACCCCTTCAAATGCCCCACACAATTTGGCCCTCTCTGCTTTCCTGCCGACTCTAGCCTCAAAAGCAACTTTTTTCACTTTTGGCGCCCTCCGCAGCAAAAAAGACAAACGTCTAGCTTTTGCTGCCACAGCAAAGGGGCCAGCGGGGAAAAGTCATGCTGGTCCTCACTGCCTCCTGGAACCCCTTCAAATGCCCCACACAATTTGGCCCTCTCTGCTTTCCTGCCGACTCTAGCCTCAAAAGCACCTTTTTTCACTTTTGGCGCCCTCCGCAGCAAATAAGACAAACGTCCAGCTTTTGCTGCCACAGCAAAGGGGCCAGCGGGGAAAAGTCATGCTGGTCCTCACTGCCTCCTGGAACCCCTTCAAATGCCCCACACAATTTGGCCCTCTCTGCTTTCCTGCCGACTCTAGCCTCAAAAGCACCTTTTTTCACTTTTGGCGCCCTTCGCAGCAAAAAAGACAAACGTCCAGCTTTTGCTGCCACAGCAAAGGGGCCAGCGGGGAAAAGTCATGCTGGTCCTCACTGCCTCCTGGAACCTCTTCAAATGCCCCACACAATTTGGCCCTCTCTGCTTTCCTGCCGACTCTATCCTCAAAAGCACCTTTTTTCACTTTTGGCGCCCTCCTCAGCAAAAAAGACAAACGTCCAGCTTTTGCTGCCACAGCAAAGGGGCCAGCGGGGAAAAGTCATGCTGGTCCTCACTGCCTCCTGGAACCCCTTCAAATGCCCCACACAATTTGGCCCTCTCTGCTTTCCTGCCGACTCTAGCCTCAAAAGCACCTTTTTTCACTTTTGGCGCCCTCCGCAGCAAAAAAGACAAACGTCCAGCTTTTGCTGCCACAGCAAAGGGGCCAGCGGGGAAAAGTCATGCTGGTCCTCACTGCCTCCTGGAACCCCTTCAAATGCCCCACACAATTTGGCCCTCTCTGCTTTCCTGCCGACTCTAGCCACAAAAGCACTTTTTTTCACTTTTGGCGCCCTCCGCAGCAAAAAAGACAAACGTCCAGCTTTTGCTGCCACAGCAAAGGGGCCAGCGGGGAAAAGTCATGCTGGTCCTCACTGCCTCCTGGAACCCCTTCAAATGCCCCACACAATTTGGCCCTCTCTGCTTTCCTGCCCACTCTAGCCTCAAAAGCACCTTTTTTCACTTTTGGCGCCCTCCGCAGCAAAAAAGACAAACGTCCAGCTTTTGCTGCCACAGCAAAGGGGCCAGCGGGGAAAAGTCATGCTGGTCCTCACTGCCTCCTGGAACCCCTTCAAATGCCCCACACAATTTGGCCCTCTCTGCTTTCCTGCCGACTCTAGCCTCAAAAGCACCTTTTTTCACTTTTGGCGCCCTCCGCAGCAAAAAAGACAAACGTCCAGCTTTTGCTGCCACAGCAAAGGGGCCAGCGGGGAAAAGTCATGCTGGTCCTCACTGCCTCCTGGAACCCCTTCAAATGCCCCACACAATTTGGCCCTCTCTGCTTTCCCGCCGACTCTATCCTCAAAAGCACCTTTTTTCACTTTTGGCGCCCTCTGCAGCAAAAAAGACAAACGTCCAGCTTTTGCTGCCACAGCAAAGGGGCCAGCGGGGAAAAGTCATGCTGGTCCTCACTGCCTCCTGGAACCCCTTCAAATGCCCCACACAATTTGGCCCTCTCTGCTTTCCCGCCGACTCTATCCTCAAAAGCACCTTTTTTCACTTTTGGCGCCCTCTGCAGCAAAAAAGACAAACGTCCAGCTTTTGCTGCCACAGCAAAGGGGCCAGCGGGGAAAAGTCATGCTGGTCCTCACTGCCTCCTGGAACCCCTTCAAATGCCCCACACAATTTGGCCCTCTCTGCTTTCCTGCCGACTCTAGCCTCAAAAGCACCTTTTTTCACTTTTGGCGCCCTCCGCAGCAAAAAAGACAAACGTCCAGCTTTTGCTGCCACAGCAAAGGGGCCAGCAGGGAAAAGTCATGCTGGTCCTCACTGCCTCCTGGAACCCCTTCAAATGCCCCACACAATTTGGCCCTTTCTGCTTTCCTGCCGACTCTATCCTCAAAAGCACCTTTTTTCACTTTTGGCGCCCTCCGCAGCAAAAAAGACAAACGTCCAGCTTTTGCTGCCACAGCAAAGGGGCCAGCGGGGAAAAGTCATGCTGGCCCTCACTGCCTCCTGGAACCCCTTCAAATGCCCCACACAATTTGGCCCTCTCTGCTTTCCTGCCGACTCTATCCTCAAAAGCACCTTTTTTCACTTTTGGCGCCCTCCGCAGCAAAAAAGACAAACGTCCAGCTTTTGCTGCCACAGCAAAGGGGCCAGCGGGGAAAAGTCATGCTGGTCCTCACTGCCTCCTGGAACCCCTTCAAATGCCCCACACAATTTGGCCCTCTCTGCTTTCCTGCCGACTCTATCTTCAAAAGCACCTTTTTTCACTTTTGGCGCCCTCTGCAGCAAAAGAGACAAACGTCCCCCTTTTGCTGCCACAGCAAAGGGGCCAGCGGGGAAAAGTCATGCTGGTCCTCACTGCCTCCTGGAACCCCTTCAAATGCCCCACACAATTTGGCCCTCTCTGCTTTCCTGCCGACTCTAGCCTCAAAAGCACCTTTTTTCACTTTTGGCGCCCTCCGCAGCAAAAAAGACAAACGTCCAGCTTTTGCTGCCACAGTAAAGGGGCCAGCGGGGAAAAGTCATGCTGGTCCTCACTGCCTCCTGGAACCCCTTCAAATGCCCCACACAATTTGGCCCTCTCTGCTTTCCTGCCGACTCTAGCCTCAAAAGCACCTTTTTTCACTTTTGGCGCCCTCCGCAGCAAAAAAGACAAACGTCCAGCTTTTGCTGCCACAGCAAAGGGGCCAGCGGGGAAAAGTCATGCTGGTCCTCACTGCCTCCTGGAACCCCTTCAAATGCCCCACACAATTTGGCCCTTTCTGCTTTCCTGCCGACTCTATCCTCAAAAGCACCTTTTTTCACTTTTGGCGCCCTCCGCAGCAAAAAAGACAAACGTCCAGCTTTTGCTGCCACAGCAAAGGGGCCAGCGGGGAAAAGTCATGCTGGTCCTCACTGCCTCCTGGAACCCCTTCAAATGCCCCACACAATTTGGCCCTCTCTGCTTTCCCGCCGACTCTATCCTCAAAAGCACCTTTTTTCACTTTTGGCGCCCTCTGCAGCAAAAAAGACAAACGTCCAGCTTTTGCTGCCACAGCAAAGGGGCCAGCGGGGAAAAGTCATGCTGGTCCTCACTGCCTCCTGGAACCCCTTCAAATGCCCCACACAATTTGGCCCTCTCTGCTTTCCTGCCGACTCTAGCCTCAAAAGCACCTTTTTTCACTTTTGGCGCCCTCCGCAGCAAAAAAGACAAACGTCCAGCTTTTGCTGCCACAGCAAAGGTGCCAGCGGGGAAAAGTCATGCTGGTCCTCACTGCCTCCTGGAACCCCTTCAAATGCACCACACAATTTGGCCCTTTCTGCTTTCCCGCCGACTGTATCCTCAAAAGCACCTTTTTTCACTTTTGGCGCCCTCCGCAGCAAAAAAGACAAACGTCCAGCTTTTGCTGCCACAGCAAAGGAGCCAGCGGGGAAAAGTCATGCTGGTCCTCACTGCCTCCTGGAACCTCTTCAAATGCCCCACACAATTTGGCCCTCTCTGCTTTCCTGCCGACTCTAGCCTCAAAAGCACCTTTTTTCACTTTTGGCGCCCTCCGCAGCAAAAAAGACAAACGTCCAGCTTTTGCTGCCACAGCAAAGGGGCCAGCGGGGAAAAGTCATGCTGGTCCTCACTGCCTCCTGGAACCCCTTCAAATGCCCCACACAATTTGGCCCTCTCTGCTTTCCTGCCGACTCTATCTTCAAAAGCACCTTTTTTCACTTTTGGCGCCCTCTGCAGCAAAAGAGACAAACGTCCCCCTTTTGCTGCCACAGCAAAGGGGCCAGCGGGGAAAAGTCATGCTGGTCCTCACTGCCTCCTGGAACCCCTTCAAATGCCCCACACAATTTGGCCCTCTCTGCTTTCCTGCCGACTCTAGCCTCAAAAGCACCTTTTTTCACTTTTGGCGCCCTCCGCAGCAAAAAAGACAAACGTCCAGCTTTTGCTGCCACAGTAAAGGGGCCAGCGGGGAAAAGTCATGCTGGTCCTCACTGCCTCCTGGAACCCCTTCAAATGCCCCACACAATTTGGCCCTCTCTGCTTTCCTGCCGACTCTATCCTCAAAAGCACCTTTTTTCACTTTTGGCGCCCTCCGCAGCAAAAAAGACAAACGTCCAGCTTTTGCTGCCACAGCAAAGGGGCCAGCGGGGAAAAGTCATGCTGGTCCTCACTGCCTCCTGGAACCCCTTCAAATGCCCCACACAATTTGGCCCTCTCTGCTTTCCTGCCGACTCTATCCTCAAAAGCACCTTTTTTCACTTTTGGCGCCCTCCGCAGCAAAAAAGACAAACGTCCAGCTTTTGCTGCCACAGCAAAGGGGCCAGCGGGGAAAAGTCATGCTGGTCCTCACTGCCTCCTGGAACCCCTTCAAATGCCCCACACAATTTGGCCCTCTCTGCTTTCCCGCCGACTCTATCCTCAAAAGCACCTTTTTTCACTTTTGGCGCCCTCTGCAGCAAAAAAGACAAACGTCCAGCTTTTGCTGCCACAGCAAAGGGGCCAGCGGGGAAAAGTCATGCTGGTCCTCACTGCCTCCTGGAACCCCTTCAAATGCCCCACACAATTTGGCCCTCTCTGCTTTCCTGCCGACTCTAGCCTCAAAAGCACCTTTTTTCACTTTTGGCGCCCTCCGCAGCAAAAAAGACAAACGTCCAGCTTTTGCTGCCACAGCAAAGGTGCCAGCGGGGAAAAGTCATGCTGGTCCTCACTGCCTCCTGGAACCCCTTCAAATGCACCACACAATTTGGCCCTTTCTGCTTTCCCGCCGACTGTATCCTCAAAAGCACCTTTTTTCACTTTTGGCGCCCTCCGCAGCAAAAAAGACAAACGTCCAGCTTTTGCTGCCACAGCAAAGGAGCCAGCGGGGAAAAGTCATGCTGGTCCTCACTGCCTCCTGGAACCCCTTCAAATGCCCCACACAATTTGGCCCTCTCTGCTTTCCTGCCCACTCTAGCCTCAAAAGCACCTTTTTTCACTTTTGGCGCCCTCCGCAGCAAAAAAGACAAACGTCCAGCTTTTGCTGCCACAGCAAAGGGGCCAGCGGGGAAAAGTCATGCTGGTCCTCACTGCCTCCTGGAACCCCTTCAAATGCCCCACACAATTTGGCCCTTTCTGCTTTCCTGCCGACTCTAGCCTCAAAAGCACCTTTTTTCACTTTTGGCGCCCTCCGCAGCAAAAAAGACAAACGTCCCCCTTTTGCTGCCACAGCAAAGGGGCCAGCGGGGAAAAGTCATGCTGGTCCTCACTGCCTCCTGGAACCCCTTCAAATGCCCCACACAATTTGGCCCTCTCTGCTTTCCTGCCGACTCTAGCCTCAAAAGCACCTTTTTTCACTTTTGGCGCCCTCCGCAGCAAAAAAGACAAACGTCCAGCTTTTGCTGCCACAGCAAAGGGGCCAGCGGGGAAAAGTCATGCTGGTCCTCACTGCCTCCTGGAACCCCTTCAAATGCCCCACACAATTTGGCCCTCTCTGCTTTCCTGCCGACTCTAGCCTCAAAAGCACCTTTTTTCACTTTTGGCGCCCTCCGCAGCAAAAAAGACAAACGTCCAGCTTTTGCTGCCACAGCAAAGGGGCCAGCGGGGAAAAGTGATGCTGGTCCTCACTGCCTCCTGGAACCCCTTCAAATGCCCCACACAATTTGGCCCTCTCTGCTTTCCTGCCGACTCTAGCCTCAAAAGCACCTTTTTTCACTTTTGGCGCCCTCCGCAGCAAAAAAGACAAACGTCCAGCTTTTGCTGCCACAGCAAAGGGGCCAGCGGGGAAAAGTCATGCTGGTCCTCACTGCCTCCTGGAACCCCTTCAAATGCCCCACACAATTTGGCCCTCTCTGCTTTCCTGCCGACTCTAGCCTCAAAAGCACCTTTTTTCACTTTTGGCGCCCTCCGCAGCAAAAAAGACAAACGTCCAGCTTTTGCTGCCACAGCAAAGGGGCCAGCGGGGAAAAGTCATGCTGGTCCTCACTGCCTCCTGGAACCCCTTCAAATGCCCCACACAATTTGGCCCTCTCTGCTTTCCTGCCGACTCTAGCCTCAAAAGCACCTTTTTTCACTTTTGGCGCCCTCCGCAGCAAAAAAGACAAACGTCCAGCTTTTGCTGCCACAGCAAAGGGGCCAGCGGGGAAAAGTCATGCTGGTCCTCACTGCCTCCTGGAACCCCTTCAAATGCCCCACACAATTTGGCCCTCTCTGCTTTCCTGCCGACTCTAGCCTCAAAAGCACCTTTTTTCACTTTTGGCGCCCTCCGCAGCAAAAAAGACAAACGTCCAGCTTTTGCTGCCACAGCAAAGGGGCCAGCGGGGAAAAGTCATGCTGGTCCTCACTGCCTCCTGGAACCCCTTCAAATGCGCACACAATTTGGCCCTGTCTGCTTTCCTGCCGACTCTATCCTCAAAAGCACCTTTTTTCACTTTTGGCGCCCTCCGCAGCAAAAAAGACAAACGTCCAGCTTTTGCTGCCACAGCAAAGGGGCCAGCGGGGAAAAGTCATGCTGGTCCTCACTGCCTCCTGGAACCCCTTCAAATGCCCCACACAATTTGGCCCTTTCTGCTTTCCTGCCGACTCTATCCTCAAAAGCACCTTTTTTCACTTTTGGCGCCCTCCGCAGCAAAAAAGACAAACGTCCAGCTTTTGCTGCCACAGCAAAGGGGCCAGCGGGGAAAAGTCATGCTGGTCCTCACTGCCTCCTGGAACCCCTTCAAATGCCCCACACAATTTGGCCCTCTCTGCTTTCCCGCCGACTCTATCCTCAAAAGCACCTTTTTTCACTTTTGGCGCCCTCTGCAGCAAAAAAGACAAACGTCCAGCTTTTGCTGCCACAGCAAAGGGGCCAGCGGGGAAAAGTCATGCTGGTCCTCACTGCCTCCTGGAACCCCTTCAAATGCCCCACACAATTTGGCCCTCTCTGCTTTCCTGCCCACCCTACCCTCAAAAGCACCTTTTTTCACTTTTGGCGCCCTCCGCAGCAAAAAAGACAAACGTCCAGCTTTTGCTGCCACAGCAAAGGAGCCAGCGGGGAAAAGTCATGCTGGTCCTCACTGCCTCCTGGAACCCCTTCAAATGCCCCACACAATTTGGCCCTCTCTGCTTTCCTGCCCACTCTATCCTCAAAAGCACCTTTTTTCACTTTTGGCGCCCTCCGCAGCAAAAAAGACAAACGTCCAGCTTTTGCTGCCACAGCAAAGGGGCCAGCGGGGAAAAGTCATGCTGGTCCTCACTGCCTCCTAGATCCCCTTCAAATGCCCCACACAATTTGGCCCTTTCTGCTTTCCTGCCGACTCTAGCCTCAAAAGCACCTTTTTTCACTTTTGGCGCCCTCCGCAGCAAAAAAGACAAACGTCCCCCTTTTGCTGCCACAGCAAAGGGGCCAGCGGGGAAAAGTCATGCTGGTCCTCACTGCCTCCTGGAACCCCTTCAAATGCCCCACACAATTTGGCCCTCTCTGCTTTCCTGCCGACTCTAGCCTCAAAAGCACCTTTTTTCACTTTTGGCGCCCTCCGCAGCAAAAAAGACAAACGTCCAGCTTTTGCTGCCACAGCAAAGGGGCCAGCGGGGAAAAGTCATGCTGGTCCTCACTGCCTCCTGGAACCCCTTCAAATGCCCCACACAATTTGGCCCTCTCTGCTTTCCTGCCGACTCTAGCCTCAAAAGCACCTTTTTTCACTTTTGGCGCCCTCCGCAGCAAAAAAGACAAACGTCCAGCTTTTGCTGCCACAGCAAAGGGGCCAGCGGGGAAAAGTCATGCTGGTCCTCACTGCCTCCTGGAACCCCTTCAAATGCCCCACACAATTTGGCCCTCTCTGCTTTCCTGCCGACTCTAGCCTCAAAAGCACCTTTTTTCACTTTTGGCGCCCTTCGCAGCAAAAAAGACAAACGTCCAGCTTTTGCTGCCACAGCAAAGGTGCCAGCGGGGAAAAGTCATGCTGGTCCTCACTGCCTCCTGAAACCTCTTCAAATGCCCCACACAATTTGGCCCTCTCTGCTTTCCTGCCGACTCTAGCCTCAAAAGCACCTTTTTTCACTTTTGGCGCCCTCCGCAGCAAAAAAGACAAACGTCCAGCTTTTGCTGCCACAGCAAAGGGGCCAGCGGGGAAAAGTCATGCTGGTCCTCACTGCCTCCTGGAACCCCTTCAAATGCCCCACACAATTTGGCCCTCTCTGCTTTCCTGCCGACTCTAGCCTCAAAAGCACCTTTTTTCACTTTTGGCGCCCTCCGCAGCAAAAAAGACAAACGTCCAGCTTTTGCTGCCACAGCAAAGGGGCCAGCGGGGAAAAGTCATGCTGGTCCTCACTGCCTCCTGGAACCCCTTCAAATGCCCCACACAATTTGGCCCTCTCTGCTTTCCTGCCGACTCTAGCCTCAAAAGCACTTTTTTTCACTTTTGGCGCCCTCCGCAGCAAAAAAGACAAACGTCCAGCTTTTGCTGCCACAGCAAAGGGGCCAGCGGGGAAAAGTCATGCTGGTCCTCACTGCCTCCTGGAACCCCTTCAAATGCCCCACACAATTTGGCCCTCTCTGCTTTCCTGCCGACTCTAGCCTCAAAAGCACCTTTTTTCACTTTTGGCGCCCTCCGCAGCAAAAAAGACAAACGTCCAGCTTTTGCTGCCACAGCAAAGGGGCCAGCGGGGAAAAGTCATGCTGGTCCTCACTGCCTCCTGGAACCCCTTCAAATGCCCCACACAATTTGGCCCTCTCTGCTTTCCTGCCGACTCTATCCTCAAAAGCACCTTTTTTCACTTTTGGCGCCCTCCGCAGCAAAAAAGACAAACGTCCAGCTTTTGCTGCCACAGCAAAGGGGCCAGCGGGGAAAAGTCATGCTGGTCCTCACTGCCTCCTGGAACCCCTTCAAATGCGCACACAATTTGGCCCTCTCTGCTTTCCTGCCGACTCTATCCTCAAAAGCACCTTTTTTCACTTTTGGCGCCCTCCGCAGCAAAAAAGACAAACGTCCAGCTTTTGCTGCCACAGCAAAGGGGCCAGCGGGGAAAAGTCATGCTGGTCCTCACTGCCTCCTGGAACCCCTTCAAATGCCCCACACAATTTGGCCCTTTCTGCTTTCCTGCCGACTCTATCCTCAAAAGCACCTTTTTTCACTTTTGGCGCCCTCCGCAGCAAAAAAGACAAACGTCCAGCTTTTGCTGCCACAGCAAAGGGGCCAGCGGGGAAAAGTCATGCTGGTCCTCACTGCCTCCTGGAACCCCTTCAAATGCCCCACACAATTTGGCCCTCTCTGCTTTCCCGCCGACTCTATCCTCAAAAGCACCTTTTTTCACTTTTGGCGCCCTCTGCAGCAAAAAAGACAAACGTCCAGCTTTTGCTGCCACAGCAAAGGGGCCAGCGGGGAAAAGTCATGCTGGTCCTCACTGCCTCCTGGAACCCCTTCAAATGCCCCACACAATTTGGCCCTCTCTGCTTTCCTGCCGACTCTAGCCTCAAAAGCACCTTTTTTCACTTTTGGCGCCCTCCGCAGCAAAAAAGACAAACGTCCAGCTTTTGCTGCCACAGCAAAGGTGCCAGCAGGGAAAAGTCATGCTGGTCCTCACTGCCTCCTGGAACCCCTTCAAATGCCCCACACAATTTGGCCCTTTCTGCTTTCCTGCCGACTCTATCCTCAAAAGCACCTTTTTTCACTTTTGGCGCCCTCCGCAGCAAAAAAGACAAACGTCCAGCTTTTGCTGCCACAGCAAAGGGGCCAGCGGGGAAAAGTCATGCTGGTCCTCACTGCCTCCTGGAACCCCTTCAAATGCCCCACACAATTTGGCCCTCTCTGCTTTCCTGCCGACTCTAGCCTCAAAAGCACCTTTTTTCACTTTTGGCGCCCTCCGCAGCAAAAAAGACAAACGTCCAGCTTTTGCTGCCACAGCAAAGGGGCCAGCGGGGAAAAGTCATGCTGGTCCTCACTGCCTCCTGGAACCCCTTCAAATGCCCCACACAATTTGGCCCTCTCTGCTTTCCCGCCGACTCTAGCCTCAAAAGCACCTTTTTTCACTTTTGGCGCCCTCTGCAGCAAAAAAGACAAACGTCCAGCTTTTGCTGCCACAGCAAAGGGGCCAGCGGGGAAAAGTCATGCTGGTCCTCACTGCCTCCTGGAACCCCTTCAAATGCCCCACACAATTTGGCCCTCTCTGCTTTCCTGCCGACTCTAGCCTCAAAAGCACCTTTTTTCACTTTTGGCGCCCTCCGCAGCAAAAAAGACAAACGTCCAGCTTTTGCTGCCACAGCAAAGGGGCCAGCGGGGAAAAGTCATGCTGGTCCTCACTGCCTCCTGGAACCCCTTCAAATGCACCACACAATTTGGCCCTCTCTGCTTTCCCGCCGACTCTATCCTCAAAAGCACCTTTTTTCACTTTTGGCGCCCTCCGCAGCAAAAAAGACAAACGTCCAGCTTTTGCTGCCACAGCAAAGGAGCCAGCGGGGAAAAGTCATGCTGGTCCTCACTGCCTCCTGGAACCCCTTCAAATGCCCCACACAATTTGGCCCTCTCTGCTTTCCTGCCGACTCTAGCCTCAAAAGCACCTTTTTTCACTTTTGGCGCCCTCCGCAGCAAAAAAGACAAACGTCCAGCTTTTGCTGCCACAGCAAAGGGGCCAGCGGGGAAAAGTCATGCTGGTCCTCACTGCCTCCTGGAACCCCTTCAAATGCCCCACACAATTTGGCCCTCTCTGCTTTCCCGCCGACTCTAGCCTCAAAAGCACCTTTTTTCACTTTTGGCGCCCTCCGCAGCAAAAAAGACAAACGTCCAGCTTTTGCTGCCACAGCAAAGGGGCCAGCGGGGAAAAGTCATGCTGGTCCTCACTGCCTCCTGGAACCCCTTCAAATGCCCCACACAATTTGGCCCTCTCTGCTTTCCTGCCGACTCTAGCCTCAAAAGCACCTTTTTTTACTTTTGGCGCCCTCCGCAGCAAAAAAGACAAACGTCCAGCTTTTGCTGCCACAGCAAAGGGGCCAGCGGGGAAAAGTCATGCTGGTCCTCACTGCCTCCTGGAACCCCTTCAAATGCCCCACACAATTTGGCCCTCTCTGCTTTCCTGCCGACTCTAGCCTCAAAAGCACCTTTTTTCACTTTTGGCGCCCTCCGCAGCAAAAAAGACAAACGTCCAGCTTTTGCTGCCACAGCAAAGGGGCCAGCGGGGAAAAGTCATGCTGGTCCTCACTGCCTCCTGGAACCCCTTCAAATGCCCCACACAATTTGGCCCTCTCTGCTTTCTTCCGACTCTAGCCTCAAAAGCACCTTTTTTCACTTTTGGCGCCCTCCGCAGCAAAAAAGACAAACGTCCAGCATTTGCTGCCACAGCAAAGGGGCCAGCGGGGAAAAGTCATGCTGGTCCTCACTGCCTCCTGGAACCCCTTCAAATGCCCCACACAATTTGGCCCTCTCTGCTTTCCTGCCCACTCTAGCCTCAAAAGCACCTTTTTTCACTTTTGGCGCCTTCCGCAGCAAAAAAGACAAACGTCCAGCTTTTGCTGCCACAGCAAAGGGGCCAGCGAGGAAAAGACATGCTGGTCCTCACTGCCTCCTGGAACCCCTTCAAATGCCCACACAATTTGGCCCTCTCTGCTTTCCTGCCGACTCTAGCCTCAAAAGCACCTTTTTGCACTTTTGGCGCCCTCCGCAGCAAAAAAGACAAACGTCCAGCTTTTGCTGCCACAGCAAAGGGGCCAGCGGGGAAAAGTCATGCTGGTCCTCACTGCCTCCTGGAACCCCTTCAAATGCCCCACACAATTTGGCCCTCTCTGCTTTCCTGCCGACTCTAGCCTCAAAAGCACCTTTTTTCACTTTTGGCGCCCTCCGCAGCAAAAAAGACAAACGTCCAGCTTTTGCTGCCACAGCAAAGGGGCCAGCGGGGAAAAGTCATGCTGGTCCTCACTGCCTCCTGGAACCCCTTCAAATGCCCCACACAATTTGGCCCTCTCTGCTTTCCTGCCGACTCTAGCCTCAAAAGCACCTTTTTTCACTTTTGGCGCCCTCCGCAGCAAAAAAGACAAACGTCCAGCTTTTCCTGCCACAGCAAAGGGGCCAGCGGGGAAAAGTCATGCTGGTCCCCACTGCCTCCTGGAACCCCTTCAAATGCCCCACACAATTTGGCCCTCTCTGCTTTCCTGCCGACTCTAGCCTCAAAAGCACCTTTTTTCACTTTTGGCGCCCTCCGCAGCAAAAAAGACAAACGTCCAGCTTTTGCTGCCACAGCAAAGGGGCCAGCGGGGAAAAGTCATGCTGGTCCTCACTGCCTCCTGGAACCCCTTCAAATGCCCCACACAATTTGGCCCTTTCTGCTTTCCTGCCGACTCTAGCCTCAAAAGCACCTTTTTTCACTTTTGGCGCCCTCCGCAGCAAAAAAGACAAACGTCCAGCTTTTGCTGCCACAGCAAAGGGGCCAGCGGGGAAAAGTCATGCTGGTCCTCACTGCCTCCTGGAACCCCTTCAAATGCCCCACACAATTTGGCCCTCTCTGCTTTCCTGCCGACTCTAGCCTCAAAAGCACCTTTTTTCACTTTTGGCACCCTCCGCAGCAAAAAAGACAAACGTCCAGCTTTTGCTGCCACAGCAAAGGGGCCAGCGGGGAAAAGTCATGCTGGTCCTCACTGCCTCCTGGAACCCCTTCAAATGCCCCACACAATTTGGCCCTCTCTGCTTTCCTGCCCACTCTATCCTCAAAAGCACCTTTTTTCACTTTTGGCACCCTCCGCAGCAAAAAAGACAAACGTCCAGCTTTTGCTGCCACAGCAAAGGGGCCAGCGGGGAAAAGTCATGCTGGTCCTCACTGCCTCCTGGAACCCCTTCAAATGCCCACACAATTTGGCCCTCTCTGCTTTCCTGCCGACTCTAGCCTCAAAAGCACCTTTTTGCACTTTTGGCGCCCTCCGCAGCAAAAAAGACAAACGTCCAGCTTTTGCTGCCACAGCAAAGGTGCCAGCGGGGAAAAGTCATGCTGGTCCTCACTGCCTCCTGGAACCCCTTCAAATGCACCACACAATTTGGCCCTCTCTGCTTTCCCGCCGACTCTAGCCTCAAAAGCACCTTTTTTCACTTTTGGCGCCCTCCGCAGCAAAAAAGACAAACGTCCAGCTTTTGCTGCCACAGCAAAGGGGCCAGCGGGGAAAAGTCATGCTGGTCCTCACTGCCTCCTGGAACCCCTTCAAATGCCCCACACAATTTGGCCCTCTCTGCTTTCCTGCCGACTCTAGCCTCAAAAGCACCTTTTTTCACTTTTGGCGCCCTCCGCAGCAAAAAAGACAAACGTCCAGCTTTTGCTGCCACAGCAAAGGGGCCAGCGGGGAAAAGTCATGCTGGTCCTCACTGCCTCCTGGAACCCCTTCAAATGCCCCACACAATTTGGCCCTCTCTGCTTTCCTGCCGACTCTAGCCTCAAAAGCACCTTTTTTCACTTTTGGCGCCCTCCGCAGCAAAAAAGACAAACGTCCAGCTTTTACTGCCACAGCAAGGGGGCCAGCGGGGAAAAGTCATGCTGGTCCTCACTGCCTCCTGGAACCCCTTCAAATGCCCCACACAATTTGGCCCTCTCTGCTTTCTTCCGACTCTAGCCTCAAAAGCACCTTTTTTCACTTTTGGCGCCTTCCGCAGCAAAAAAGACAAACGTCCAGCTTTTGCTGCCACAGCAAAGGGGCCAGCGGGGAAAAGTCATGCTGGTCCTCACTGCCTCCTGGAACCCCTTCAAATGCCCCACACAATTTGGCCCTCTCTGCTTTCCTGCCGACTCTAGCCTCAAAAGCACCTTTTTTCACTTTTGGCGCCCTCCGCAGCAAAAAAGACAAACGTCCAGCTTTTGCTGCCACAGCAAAGGGGCCAGCGGGGAAAAGTCATGCTGGTCCTCACTGCCTCCTGGAACCCCTTCAAATGCCCCACACAATTTGGCCCTCTCTGCTTTCCTGCCGACTCTAGCCTCAAAAGCACCTTTTTTCACTTTTGGCGCCCTCCGCAGCAAAAAAGACAAACGTCCAGCTTTTGCTGCCACAGCAAAGGGGCCAGCGGGGAAAAGTCATGCTGGTCCTCACTGCCTCCTGGAACCCCTTCAAATGCCCCACACAATTTGGCCCTCTCTGCTTTCCTGCCGACTCTAGCCTCAAAAGCACCTTTTTTCACTTTTGGCGCCCTCCGCAGCAAAAAAGACAAACGTCCAGCTTTTGCTGCCACAGCAAAGGGGCCAGCGGGGAAAAGTCATGCTGGTCCTCACTGCCTCCTGGAACCCCTTCAAATGCCCCACACAATTTGGCCCTCTCTGCTTTCCTGCCGACTCTAGCCTCAAAAGCACCTTTTTTCACTTTTGGCGCCCTCCGCAGCAAAAAAGACAAACGTCCAGCTTTTGCTGCCACAGCAAAGGGGCCAGCGGGGAAAAGTCATGCTGGTCCTCACTGCCTCCTGGAACCCCTTCAAATGCCCCACACAATTTGGCCCTCTCTGCTTTCCTGCCGACTCTAGCCTCAAAAGCACCTTTTTTCACTTTTGGCGCCCTCCGCAGCAAAAAAGACAAACGTCCCCCTTTTGCTGCCACAGCAAAGGGGCCAGCGGGGAAAAGTCATGCTGGTCCTCACTGCCTCCTGGAACCCCTTCAAATGCCACACACAATTTGGCCCTCTCTGCTTTCCTGCCGACTCTAGCCTCAAAAGCACCTTTTTTCACTTTTGGCACCCTCCGCAGCAAAAAAGACAAACGTCCAGCTTTTGCTGCCACAGCAAAGGGGCCAGCGGGGAAAAGTCATGCTGGTCCTCACTGCCTCCTGGAACCCCTTCAAATGCCCCACACAATTTGGCCCTCTCTGCTTTCCTGCCGACTCTAGCCTCAAAAGCACCTTTTTTCACTTTTGGCGCCCTCCGCAGCAAAAAAGACAAACGTCCAGCTTTTGCTGCCACAGCAAAGGGGCCAGCGGGGAAAAGTCATGCTGGTCCTCACTGCCTCCTGGAACCCCTTCAAATGCACCACACAATTTGGCCCTCTCTGCTTTCCCGCCGACTCTAGCCTCAAAAGCACCTTTTTTCACTTTTGGCGCCCTCCGCAGCAAAAAAGACAAACGTCCAGCTTTTGCTGCCACAGCAAAGGGGCCAGCGGGGAAAAGTCATGCTGGTCCTCACTGCCTCCTGGAACCCCTTCAAATGCCCCACACAATTTGGCCCTCTCTGCTTTCCTGCCCACTCTATCCTCAAAAGAACCTTTTTTCACTTTTGGCGCCCTCCGCAGCAAAAAAGACAAACGTCCAGCTTTTGCTGCCACAGCAAAGGGGCCAGCGGGGAAAAGTCATGCTGGTCCTCACTGCCTCCTGGAACCCCTTCAAATGCCCCACACAATTTGGCCCTCTCTGCTTTCCCACCGACTCTAGCCTCAAAAGCACCTTTTTTCACTTTTGGCGCCCTCCGCAGCAAAAAAGACAAACGTCCAGCTTTTACTGCCACAGCAAAGGGGCCAGCGGGGAAAAGTCATGCTGGTCCTCACTGCCTCCTGGAACCCCTTCAAATGCCCCACACAATTTGGCCCTCTCTGCTTTCCTGCCGACTCTATCTTCAAAAGCACCTTTTTTCACTTTTGGCGCCCTCCGCAGCAAAAAAGACAAACGTCCCCCTTTTGCTGCCACAGCAAAGGGGCCAGCGGGGAAAAGTCATGCTGGTCCTCACTGCCTCCTGGAACCCCTTCAAATGCCCCACACAATTTGGCCCTCTCTGCTTTCCTGCCGACTCTAGCCTCAAAAGCACCTTTTTTCACTTTTGGCGCCCTCCGCAGCAAAAAAGACAAACGTCCAGCTTTTGCTGCCACAGCAAAGGGGCCAGCGGGGAAAAGTCATGCTGGTCCTCACTGCCTCCTGGAACCCCTTCAAATGCCCCACACAATTTGGCCCTCTCTGCTTTCCTGCCGACTCTATCCTCAAAAGCACCTTTTTTCACTTTTGGCGCCCTCCGCAGCAAAAAAGACAAACGTCCAGCTTTTGCTGCCACAGCAAAGGGGCCAGCGGGGAAAAGTCATGCTGGTCCTCACTGCCTCCTGGAACCCCTTCAAATGCCCCACACAATTTGGCCCTCTCTGCTTTCCTGCCCACTCTATCCTCAAAAGCACCTTTTTTCACTTTTGGCGCCCTCCGCAGCAAAAAAGACAAACGTCCAGCTTTTGCTGCCACAGCAAAGGGGCCAGCGGGGAAAAGTCATGCTGGTCCTCACTGCCTCCTGGAACCCCTTCAAATGCCCTACACAATTTGGCCCTCTCTGCTTTCCTGCCCACTCTATCCTCAAAAGCACCTTTTTTCACTTTTGGCACCCTCCGCAGCAAAAAAGACAAACGTCCAGCTTTTGCTGCCACAGCAAAGGGGCCAGCGGGGAAAAGTCATGCTGGTCCTCACTGCCTCCTGGAACCCCTTCAAATGCCCCACACAATTTGGCCCTCTCTGCTTTCCTGCCCACTCTATCCTCAAAAGAACCTTTTTTCACTTTTGGCGCCCTCCGCAGCAAAAAAGACAAACGTCCAGCTTTTGCTGCCACAGCAAAGGGGCCAGCGGGGAAAAGTCATGCTGGTCCTCACTGCCTCCTGGAACCCCTTCAAATGCCCCACACAATTTGGCCCTCTCTGCTTTCTTCCGACTCTAGCCTCAAAAGCACCTTTTTTCACTTTTGGCGCCCTCCGCAGCAAAAAAGACAAACGTCCAGCTTTTGCTGCCACAGCAAAGGGGCCAGCGGGGAAAAGTCATGCTGGTCCTCACTGCCTCCTGGAACCCCTTCAAATGCCCCACAAAATTTGGCCCTCTCTGCTTTCCTGCCGACTCTAGCCTCAAAAGCACCTTTTTTCACTTTTGGCGCCTTCCGCAGCAAAAAAGACAAACGTCCAGCTTTTGCTGCCACAGCAAAGGGGCCAGCGGGGAAAAGTCATGCTGGTCCTCACTGCCTCCTGGAACCCCTTCAAATGCCCCACACAATTTGGCCCTCTATGCTTTCCTGCCGACTCTAGCCTCAAAAGCACCTTTTTTCACTTTTGGCGCCCTCCGCAGCAAAAAAGACAAACGTCCAGCTTTTGCTGCCACAGCAAAGGGGCCAGCGGGGAAAAGTCATGCTGGTCCTCACTGCCTCCTGGAACCCCTTCAAATGCCCCACACAATTTGGCCCTCTCTGCTTTCCTGCCCACTCTAGCCTCAAAAGCACCTTTTTTCACTTTTGGCGCCCTCCGCAGCAAAAAAGACAAACGTCCAGCTTTTGCTGCCACAGCAAAGGGGCCAGCGGGGAAAAGTCATGCTGGTCCTCACTGCCTCCTGGAACCCCTTCAAATGCCCCACACAATTTGGCCCTCTCTGCTTTCCTGCCGACTCTAGCCTCAAAAGCACCTTTTTTCACTTTTGGCGCCCTCCGCAGCAAAAAAGACAAACGTCCAGCTTTTGCTGCCACAGCAAAGGGGCCAGCGGGGAAAAGTCATGCTGGTCCTCACTGCCTCCTGGAACCCCTTCAAATGCCCCACACAATTTGGCCCTTTCTGCTTTCCTGCCGACTCTAGCCTCAAAAGCACCTTTTTTCACTTTTGGCGCCCTCTGCAGCAAAAAAGACAAACGTCCAGCTTTTGCTGCCACAGCAAAGGGGCCAGCGGGGAAAAGTCATGCTGGTCCTCACTGCCTCCTGGAACCCCTTCAAATGCCCCACACAATTTGGCCCTCTCTGCTTTCCTGCCGACTCTAGCCTCAAAAGAACCTTTTTTCACTTTTGGCGCCCTCCGCAGCAAAAAAGACAAACGTCCAGCTTTTGCTGCCACAGCAAAGGGGCCAGCGGGGAAAAGTCATGCTGGTCCTCACTGCCTCCTGGAACCCCTTCAAATGCCCCACACAATTTGGCCCTCTCTGCTTTCCTGACGACTCTAGCCTCAAAAGCACCTTTTTTCACTTTTGGCGCCCTCCGCAGCAAAAAAGACAAACGTCCCCCTTTTGCTGCCACAGCAAATGGGCCAGCGGGGAAAAGTCATGCTGGTCCTCACTGCCTCCTGGAACCCCTTCAAATGCCCCACACAATTTGGCCCTCTCTGCTTTCCTGCCGACTCTAGCCTCAAAAGCACCTTTTTTCACTTTTGGCGCCCTCCGCAGCAAAAAAGACAAACGTCCAGCTTTTGCTGCCACAGCAAAGGGGCCAGCGGGGAAAAGTCATGCTGGTCCTCACTGCCTCCTGGAACCCCTTCAAATGCACCACACAATTTGGCCCTCTCTGCTTTCCCGCCGACTCTATCCTCAAAAGCACCTTTTTTCACTTTTGGTGCCCTCCGCAGCAAAAAAGACAAACGTCCAGCTTTTGCTGCAACAGCAAAGGGGCCAGCGGGGAAAAGTCATGCTGGTCCTCACTGCCTCCTGGAACCCCTTCAAATGCCCCACACAATTTGGCCCTCTCTGCTTTCTTGCCGACTCTAGCCTCAAAAGCACCTTTTTTCACTTTTGGCGCCCTCCGCAGCAAAAAAGACAAACGTCCAGCTTTTGCTGCCACAGCAAAGGGGCCAGCGGGGAAAAGTCATGCTGGTCCTCACTGCCTCCTGGAACCCCTTCAAATGCCCCACACAATTTGGCCCTCTCTGCTTTCCTGCCCACTCTATCCTCAAAAGCACCTTTTTTCACTTTTGGCACCCTCCGCAGCAAAAAAGACAAACGTCCAGCTTTTGCTGCCACAGCAAAGGGGCCAGCGGGGAAAAGTCATGCTGGTCCTCACTGCCTCCTGGAACCCCTTCAAATGCCCCACACAATTTGGCCCTCTCTGCTTTCCTGCGGAATCTAGCCTCAAAAGCACCTTTTTTCACTTTTGGCGCCCTCCGCAGCAAAAAAGACAAACGTCCAGCTTTTGCTGCCACAGCAAAGGGGCCAGCGGGGAAAAGTCATGCTGGTCCTCACTGCCTCCTGGAACCCCTTCAAATGCCCCACACAATTTGGCCCTCTCTGCTTTCCTGCCGACTCTAGCCTCAAAAGCACCTTTTTTCACTTTTGGCGCCCTCCGCAGCAAAAAAGACAAACGTCCCCCTTTTGCTGCCACAGCAAAGGGGCCAGCGGGGAAAAGTCATGCTGGTCCTCACTGCCTCCTGGAACCCCTTCAAATGCCACACACAATTTGGCCCTCTCTGCTTTCCTGCCAACTCTAGCCTCAAAAGCACCTTTTTTCACTTTTGGCACCCTCCGCAGCAAAAAAGACAAACGTCCAGCTTTTGCTGCCACAGCAAAGGGGCCAGCGGGGAAAAGTCATGCTGGTCCTCACTGCCTCCTGGAACCCCTTCAAATGCCCCACACAATTTGGCCCTCTCTGCTTTCCTGCCGACTCTAGCCTCAAAAGCACCTTTTTTCACTTTTGGCGCCCTCCGCAGCAAAAAAGACAAACGTCCAGCTTTTGCTGCCACAGCAAAGGTGCCAGCGGGGAAAAGTCATGCTGGTCCTCACTGCCTCCTGGAACCCCTTCAAATGCACCACACAATTTGGCCCTCTCTGCTTTCCCGCCGACTCTAGCCTCAAAAGCACCTTTTTTCACTTTTGGCGCCCTCCGCAGCAAAAAAGACAAACGTCCAGCTTTTGCTGCCACAGCAAAGGGGCCAGCGGGGAAAAGTCATGCTGGTCCTCACTGCCTCCTGGAACCCCTTCAAATGCCTCACACAATTTGGCCCTCTCTGCTTTCCTGCCCAATCTATCCTCAAAAGAACCTTTTTTCACTTTTGGCGCCCTCCGCAGCAAAAAAGACAAACGTCCAGCTTTTGCTGCCACAGCAAAGGGGCCAGCGGGGAAAAGTCATGCTGGTCCTCACTGCCTCCTGGAACCCCTTCAAATGCCCCACACAATTTGGCCCTCTCTGCTTTCCCACCGACTCTATCCTCAAAAGCACCTTTTTTCACTTTTGGCGCCCTCCGCAGCAAAAAAGACAAACGTCCAGCTTTTACTGCCACAGCAAAGGGGCCAGCGGGGAAAAGTCATGCTGGTCCTCACTGCCTCCTGGAACCCCTTCAAATGCCCCACACAATTTGGCCCTCTCTGCTTTCCTGCCGACTCTAGCCTCAAAAGCACCTTTTTTCACTTTTGGCGCCCTCCGCAGCAAAAAAGACAAACGTCCAGCTTTTGCTGCCACAGCAAAGGGGCCAGCAGGGAAAAGTCATGCTGGTCCTCACTGCCTCCTGGAACCCCTTCAAATGCCCCACACAATTTGGCCCTCTCTGCTTTCCTGCCGACTCTATCCTCAAAAGCACCTTTTTTCACTTTTGGCGCCCTCCGCAGCAAAAAAGACAAACGTCCAGCTTTTGCTGCCACAGCAAAGGGGCCAGCGGGGAAAAGTCATGCTGGTCCTCACTGCCTCCTGGAACCCCTTCAAATGCCCCACACAATTTGGCCCTCTCTGCTTTCCTGCCCACTCTATCCTCAAAAGCACCTTTTTTCACTTTTGGCGCCCTCCGCAGCAAAAAAGACAAACGTCCAGCTTTTGCTGCCACAGCAAAGGGGCCAGCGGGGAAAAGTCATGCTGGTCCTCACTGCCTCCTGGAACCCCTTCAAATGCCCTACACAATTTGGCCCTCTCTGCTTTCCTGCCCACTCTATCCTCAAAAGCACCTTTTTTCACTTTTGGCACCCTCCGCAGCAAAAAAGACAAACGTCCAGCTTTTGCTGCCACAGCAAAGGAGCCAGCGGGGAAAAGTCATGCTGGTCCTCACTGCCTCCTGGAACCCCTTCAAATGCCCCACACAATTTGGCCCTCTCTGCTTTCCTGCCCACTCTATCCTCAAAAGAACCTTTTTTCACTTTTGGCGCCCTCCGCAGCAAAAAAGACAAACGTCCAGCTTTTGCTGCCACAGCAAAGGGGCCAGCGGGGAAAAGTCATGCTGGTCCTCACTGCCTCCTGGAACCCCTTCAAATGCCCCACACAATTTGGCCCTCTCTGCTTTCTTCCGACTCTAGCCTCAAAAGCACCTTTTTTCACTTTTGGCGCCCTCCGCAGCAAAAAAGACAAACGTCCAGCTTTTGCTGCCACAGCAAAGGGGCCAGCGGGGAAAAGTCATGCTGGTCCTCACTGCCTCCTGGAACCCCTTCAAATGCCCCACACAATTTGGCCCTCTCTGCTTTCCTGCCGACTCTAGCCTCAAAAGCACCTTTTTTCACTTTTGGCGCCTTCCGCAGCAAAAAAGACAAACGTCCAGCTTTTGCTGCCACAGCAAAGGGGCCAGCGGGGAAAAGTCATGCTGGTCCTCACTGCCTCCTGGAACCCCTTCAAATGCACCACACAATTTGGCCCTCTCTGCTTTCCTGCCGACTCTAGCCTCAAAAGCACCTTTTTGCACTTTTGGCGCCCTCCGCAGCAAAAAAGACAAACGTCCAGCTTTTGCTGCCACAGCAAAGGGGCCAGCGGGGAAAAGTCATGCTGGTCCTCACTGCCTCCTGGAACCCCTTCAAATGCCCCACACAATTTGGCCCTCTCTGCTTTCCTGCCCACTCTAGCATCAAAAGCACCTTTTTTCACTTTTGGCGCCCTCCGCAGCAAAAAAGACAAACGTCCAGCTTTTGCTGCCACAGCAAAGGGGCCAGCGGGGAAAAGTCATGCTGGTCCTCACTGCCTCCTGGAACCCCTTCAAATGCCCCACACAATTTGGCCCTCTCTGCTTTCCTGCCGACTCTAGCCTCAAAAGCACCTTTTTTCACTTTTGGCGCCCTCCGCAGCAAAAAAGACAAACGTCCAGCTTTTGCTGCCACAGCAAAGGGGCCAGCGGGGAAAAGTCATGCTGGTCCTCACTGCCTCCTGGAACCCCATCAAATGCCCCACACAATTTGGCCCTCTCTGCTTTCCTGCCGACTCTAGCCTCAAAAGCACCTTTTTTCACTTTTGGCGCCCTCCACAGCAAAAAAGACAAACGTCCAGCTTTTGCTGCCACAGCAAAGGGGCCAGCGGGGAAAAGTCATGCTGGTCCTCACTGCCTCCTGGAACCCCTTCAAATGCCCCACACAATTTGGCCCTTTCTGCTTTCCTGCCGACTCTAGCCTCAAAAGCACCTTTTTTCACTTTTGGCGCCCTCTGCAGCAAAAAAGACAAACGTCCAGCTTTTGCTGCCACAGCAAAGGGGCCAGCGGGGAAAAGTCATGCTGGTCCTCACTGCCTCCTGGAACCCCTTCAAATGCCCCACACAATTTGGCCCTCTCTGCTTTCCTGCCGACTCTATCCTCAAAAGCACCTTTTTTCACTTTTGGCACCCTCCGCAGCAAAAAAGACAAACGTCCAGCTTTTGCTGCCACAACAAAGGGGCCAGCGGGGAAAAGTCATGCTGGTCCTCACTGCCTCCTGGAACCCCTTCAAATGCACCACACAATTTGGCCCTCTCTGCTTTCCCGCCGACTCTAGCCTCAAAAGCACCTTTTTTCACTTTTGGCGCCCTCCGCAGCAAAAAAGACAAACGTCCAGCTTTTGCTGCCACAGCAAAGGGGCCAGCGGGGAAAAGTCATGCTGGTCCTCACTGCCTCCTGGAACCCCTTCAAATGCCACACACAATTTGGCCCTCTCTGCTTTCCTGCCCACTCTATCCTCAAAAGAACCTTTTTTCACTTTTGGCGCCCTCCGCAGCAAAAAAGACAAACGTCCAGCTTTTGCTGCCACAGCAAAGGGGCCAGCGGGGAAAAGTCATGCTGGTCCTCACTGCCTCCTGGAACCCCTTCAAATGCCCCACACAATTTGGCCCTCTCTGCTTTCCCACCGACTCTATCCTCAAAAGCACCTTTTTGCACTTTTGGCGCCCTCCGCAGCAAAAAAGACAAACGTCCAGCTTTTACTGCCACAGCAAAGGGGCCAGCGGGGAAAAGTCATGCTGGTCCTCACTGCCTCCTGGAACCCCTTCAAATGCCCCACACAATTTGGCCCTCTCTGTTTTCCTGCCGACTCTAGCCTCAAAAGCACCTTTTTTCACTTTTGGCGCCCTCCGCAGCAAAAAAGACAAACGTCCCCCTTTTGCTGCCACAGCAAAGGGGCCAGCGGGGAAAAGTCATGCTGGTCCTCACTGCCTCCTGGAACCCCTTCAAATGCCCCACACAATTTGGCCCTCTCTGCTTTCCTGCCGACTCTAGCCTCAAAAGCACCTTTTTTCACTTTTGGCGCCCTCCGCAGCAAAAAAGACAAACGTCCAGCTTTTGCTGCCAGAGCAAAGGGGCCAGCAGGGAAAAGTCATGCTGGTCCTCACTGCCTCCTGGAACCCCTTCAAATGCCCCACACAATTTGGCCCTCTCTGCTTTCCTGCCGACTCTAGCCTCAAAAGCACCTTTTTTCACTTTTGGCGCCCTCCGCAGCAAAAAAGACAAACGTCCAGCTTTTGCTGCCACAGCAAAGGGGCCAGCGGGGAAAAGTCATGCTGGTCCTCACTGCCTCCTGGAACCCCTTCAAATGCCCCACACAATTTGGCCCTCTCTGCTTTCCTGCCCACTCTAGCCTCAAAAGCACCTTTTTTCACTTTTGGCGCCCTCCGCAGCAAAAAAGACAAACGTCCAGCTTTTGCTGCCACAGCAAAGGGGCCAGCGGGGAAAAGTCATGCTGGTCCTCACTGCCTCCTGGAACCCCTTCAAATGCCCCACACAATTTGGCCCTTTCTGCTTTCCTGCCGACTCTAGCCTCAAAAGCACCTTTTTTCACTTTTGGCGCCCTCCGCAGCAAAAAAGACAAACGTCCAGCTTTTGCTGCCACAGCAAAGGGGCCAGCGGGGAAAAGTCATGCTGGTCCTCACTGCCTCCTGGAACCCCTTCAAATGCCCCACACAATTTGGCCCTCTCTGCTTTCCTGCCGACTCTAGCCTCAAAAGCACCTTTTTTCACTTTTGGCACCCTCCGCAGCAAAAAAGACAAACGTCCAGCTTTTGCTGCCACAGCAAAGGGGCCAGCGGGGAAAAGTCATGCTGGTCCTCACTGCCTCCTGGAACCCCTTCAAATGCCCCACACAATTTGGCCCTCTCTGCTTTCCTGCCGACTCTAGCCTCAAAAGCACCTTTTTTCACTTTTGGCGCCCTCCGCAGCAAAAAAGACAAACGTCCAGCTTTTGCTGCCACAGCAAAGGGGCCAGCGGGGAAAAGTCATGCTGGTCCTCACTGCCTCCTGGAACCCCTTCAAATGCCCCACACAATTTGGCCCTCTCTGCTTTCCTGCCGACTCTAGCCTCAAAAGCACCTTTTTTCACTTTTGGCGCCCTCCGCAGCAATAAAGACAAACGTCCCCCTTTTGCTGCCACAGCAAAGGGGCCAGCGGGGAAAAGTCATGCTGGTCCTCACTGCCTCCTGGAACCCCTTCAAATGCCCCACACAATTTGGCCCTCTCTGCTTTCCTGCCGACTCTAGCCTCAAAAGCACCTTTTTTCACTTTTGGCGCCCTTCGCAGCAAAAAAGACAAACGTCCAGCTTTTGCTGCCACAGCAAAGGGGCCAGCGGGGAAAAGTCATGCTGGTCCTCACTGCCTCCTGGAACCTCTTCAAATGCCCTACACAATTTGGCCCTCTCTGCTTTCCTGCCCACTCTATCCTCAAAAGCACCTTTTTTCACTTTTGGCACCCTCCGCAGCAATAAAGACAAACGTCCCCCTTTTGCTGCCACAGCAAAGGGGCCAGCGGGGAAAAGTCATGCTGGTCCTCACTGCCTCCTGGAACCCCTTCAAATGCCCCACACAATTTGGCCCTCTCTGCTTTCCTGCCCACTCTAGCCTCAAAAGCACCTTTTTTCACTTTTGGCGCCATCCGCAGCAAAAAAGAAAAACGTCCAGCTTTTGCTGCCACAGCAAAGGGGCCAGCGGGGAAAAGTCATGCTGGTCCTCACTGCCTCCTGGAACCCCTTCAAATGCCCCACACAATTTGGCCCTCTCTGCTTTCCCGCCGACTCTATCCTCAAAAGCACCTTTTTTCACTTTTGGCGCCCTCCGCAGCACAAAAGACAAACGTCCAGCTTTTGCTGCCACAGCAAAGGGGCCAGCGGGGAAAAGTCATGCTGGTCCTCACTGCCTCCTGGAACCCCTTCAAATGCCCCACACAATTTGGCCCTCTCTGCTTTCCTGCCGACTCTAGCCTCAAAAGCACCTTTTTTTACTTTTGGCGCCCTCCGCAGCAAAAAAGACAAACGTCCAGCTTTTGCTGCCACAGCAAAGGGGCCAGCGGGGAAAAGTCATGCTGGTCCTCACTGCCTCCTGGAACCCCTTCAAATGCCCCACACAATTTGGCCCTCTCTGCTTTCCTGCCGACTCTAGCCTCAAAAGCACCTTTTTTCACTTTTGGCGCCCTCCGCAGCAAAAAAGACAAACGTCCAGCTTTTGCTGCCACATCAAAGGGGCAGCGGGGAAAAGTCATGCTGGTCCTCACTGCCTCCTGGAACCCCTTCAAATGCCCCACACAATTTGGCCCTCTCTGCTTTCCTGCCGACTCTAGCCTCAAAAGCACCTTTTTTCACTTTTGGCGCCCTCCGCAGCAAAAAAGACAAACGTCCCCCTTTTGCTGCCACAGCAAAGGGGCCAGCGGGGAAAAGTCATGCTGGTCCTCACTGCCTCCTGGAACCCCTTCAAATGCCCCACACAATTTGGCCCTCTCTGCTTTCCTGCCGACTCTAGCCTCAAAAGCACCTTTTTTCACTTTTGGCGCCCTCCGCAGCAAAAAAGACAAACGTCCAGCTTTTGCTGCCACAGCAAAGGGGCCAGCAGGGAAAAGTCATGCTGGTCCTCACTGCCTCCTGGAACCCCTTCAAATGCCCCACACAATTTGGCCCTCTCTGCTTTCCTGCCGACTCTAGCCTCAAAAGCACCTTTTTTCACTTTTGGCGCCCTCCGCAGCAAAAAAGACAAACGTCCAGCTTTTGCTGCCACAGCAAAGGGGCCAGCGGGGAAAAGTCATGCTGGTCCTCACTTCCTCCTGGAACCCCTTCAAATGCGCACACAATTTGGCCCTCTCTGCTTTCCTGCCGACTCTATCCTCAAAAGCACCTTTTTTCACTTTTGGCGCCCTCCGCAGCAAAAAAGACAAACGTCCAGCTTTTGCTGCCACAGCAAAGGGGCCAGCGGGGAAAAGTCATGCTGGTCCTCACTGCCTCCTGGAACCCCTTCAAATGCCCCACACAATTTGGCCCTTTCTGCTTCCCTGCCGACTCTAGCCTCAAAAGCACCTTTTTTCACTTTTGGCGCCCTCCGCAGCAAAAAAGACAAACGTCCAGCTTTTGCTGCACAGCAAAGGGGCCAGCGGGGAAAAGTCATGCTGGTCCTCACTGCCTCCTGGAACCCCTTCAAATGCCCCACACAATTTGGCCCTCTCTGCTTTCCTGCCGACTCTAGCCTCAAAAGCACCTTTTTTCACTTTTGGCGCCCTCCGCAGCAAAAAAGACAAACGTCCAGCTTTTGCTGCCACAGCAAAGGGGCCAGCGGGGAAAAGTCATGCTGGTCCTCACTGCCTCCTGGAACCCCTTCAAATGCCCCACACAATTTGGCCCTCTCTGCTTTCCTGCCGACTCTAGCCTCAAAAGCACCTTTTTTCACTTTTGGCGCCCTCCGCAGCAAAAAAGACAAACGTCCAGCTTTTGCTGCCACAGCAAAGGGGCCAGCGGGGAAAAGTCATGCTGGTCCTCACTGCCTCCTGGAACCCCTTCAAATGCCCCACACAATTTGGCCCTCTCTGCTTTCCTGCCGACTCTAGCCTCAAAAGCACCTTTTTTCACTTTTGGCACCCTCCGCAGCAAAAAAGACAAACGTCCAGCTTTTGCTGCCACAGCAAAGGGGCCAGCGGGGAAAAGTCATGCTGGTCCTCACTGCCTCCTGGAACCCCTTCAAATGCCCTACACAATTTGGCCCTCTCTGCTTTCCTGCCCACTCTATCCTCAAAAGCACCTTTTTTCACTTTTGGCACCCTCCGCAGCAAAAAAGACAAACGTCCAGCTTTTGCTGCCACAGCAAAGGGACCAGCGGGGAAAAGTCATGCTGGTCCTCACTGCCTCCTGGAACCCCTTCAAATGCCCCACACAATTTGGCCCTCTCCGCTTTCCTGCCGACTCTATCCTCAAAAGCACCTTTTTTCACTTTTGGCGCCCTCCGCAGCAAAAAAGACAAACGTCCAGCTTTTGCTGCCACAGCAAAGGGGCCAGCGGGGAAAAGTCATGCTGTTCCTCACTACCTCCTGGAACCCCTTCAAATGCCCCACACAATTTGGCTCTCTCTGCTTTCCTGCCGTCTCTACCTGCAAAAGCACCTATTTTCACTTTTGGCGCCCTCTGCAGCAAAAAAGACAAACGTCCAGCTTTTGCTGCCACAGCAAAGGTGCCAGCGGGGAAAAGTCATGCTGGTCCTCACTGCCTCCTGGAACCCCTTCAAATGCCCCACACAATTTGGCCCTCTCTGCTTTCCTGCCGACTCTAGCCTCAAAAGCACCTTTTTTCACTTTTGGCACCCTCCGCAGCAAAAAAGACAAACGTCCAGCTTTTGCTGCCACAGCAAAGGGGCCAGCGGGGAAAAGTCATGCTGGTCCTCACTGCCTCCTGGAACCCCTTCAAATGCCCCACACAATTTGGCCCTCTCTGCTTTCCTGCCCACTCTAGCCTCAAAAGCACCTTTTTTCACTTTTGGCACCCTCCGCAGCAAAAAAGACAAACGTCCAGCTTTTGCTGCCACAGCAAAGGGGCCAGCGGGGAAAAGTCATGCTGGTCCTCACTGCCTCCTGGAACCCCTTCAAATGCCCCACACAATTTGGCCCTCTCCGCTTTCCTGCCGACTCTATCCTCAAAAGCACCTTTTTTCACTTTTGGCGCCCTCCGCAGCAAAAAAGACAAACGTCCAGCTTTTGCTGCCACAGCAAAGGGGCCAGCGGGGAAAAGTCATGCTGTTCCTCACTGCCTCCTGGAGCCCCTTCAAATGCCCCACACAATTTGGCTCTCTCTGCTTTCCTGCCGACTCTATCTGCAAAAGCACCTTTTTTCACTTTTGGCGCCCTCTGCAGCAAAAAAGACAAACGTCCAGCTTTTGCTGCCACAGCAAAGGTGCCAGCGGGGAAAAGTCATGCTGGTCCTCACTGCCTCCTGGAACCCCTTCAAATGCCCCACACAATTTGGCCCTCTCTGCTTTCCTGCCGACTCTAGCCTCAAAAGCACCTTTTTTCACTTTTGGCGCCCTCCGCAGCAAAAAAGACAAACGTCCAGCTTTTGCTGCCACAGCAAAGGGGCCAGCGGGGAAAAGTCATGCTGGTCCTCACTGCCTCCTGGAACCCCTTCAAATGCCCCACACAATTTGGCCCTCTCTGCTTTCCTGCCGACTCTAGCCTCAAAAGCACCTTTTTTCACTTTTGGCGCCCTCCGCAGCAAAAAAGACAAACGTCCAGCTTTTGCTGCCACAGCAAAGGGGCCAGCGGGGAAAAGTCATGCTGGTCCTCACTGCCTCCTGGAACCCCTTCAAATGCCCCACACAATTTGGCCCTCTCTGCTTTCCTGCCGACTCTAGCCTCAAAAGCACCTTTTTTCACTTTTGGCGCTCTCCGCAGCAAAAAAGACAAACGTCCAGCTTTTGCTGCCACAGCAAAGGGGCCAGCGGGGAAAAGTCATGCTGGTCCTCACTGCCTCCTGGAACCCCTTCAAATGCCCCACACAATTTGGCCCTCTCTGCTTTCCTGCCCACTCTATCCTCAAAAGCACCTTTTTTCACTTTTAACGCCCTCCGCAGCAAAAAAGACAAACGTCCAGCTTTTGCTGCCACAGCAAAGGGGCCAGCGGGGAAAAGTCATGCTGGTCCTCACTGCCTCCTGGAACCCCTTCAAATGCCTCACACAATTTGGCCCTCTCTGCTTTCCTGCCGACTCTAGCCTCAAAAGCACCTTTTTTCACTTTTGGCGCCCTCCGCAGCAAAAAAGACAAACGTCCAGCTTTTGCTGCCACAGCAAAGGGGCCAGCGGGGAAAAGTCATGCTGGTCCTCACTGCCTCCTGGAACCCCTTCAAATGCCTCACACAATTTGGCCCTCTCTGCTTTCCTGCCGACTCTAGCCTCAAAAGCACCTTTTTTCACTTTTGGCGCCCTCCGCAGCAAAAAAGACAAACGTCCAGCTTTTGCTGCCACAGCAAAGGGGCCAGCGGGGAAAAGTCATGCTGGTCCTCACTGCCTCCTGGAACCCCTTCAAATGCCCCACACAATTTGGCCCTCTCTGCTTTCCTGCCGACTCTAGCCTCAAAAGCACCTTTTTTCACTTTTGGCGCCCTCCGCAGCAAAAAAGACAAACGTCCAGCTTTTGCTGCCACAGCAAAGGGGCCAGCGGGGAAAAGTCATGCTGGTCCTCACTGCCTCCTGGAACCTCTTCAAATGCCCCACACAATTTGGCCCTCTCTGCTTTCCTGCCGACTCTAGCCTCAAAAGCACCTTTTTTCACTTTTGGCGCCCTCCGCAGCAAAAAAGACAAACGTCCAGCTTTTGCTGCCACAGCAAAGGGGCCAGCGGGGAAAAGTCATGCTGGTCCTCACTGCCTCCTGGAACCCCTTCAAATGCCCCACACAATTTGGCCCTCTCTGCTTTCCTGCCGACTCTAGCCTCAAAAGCACCTTTTTTCACTTTTGGCGCCCTCCGCAGCAAAAAAGACAAACGTCCAGCTTTTGCTGCCACAGCAAAGGGGCCAGCGGGGAAAAGTCATGCTGGTCCTCACTGCCTCCTGGAACCCCTTCAAATGCCCCACACAATTTGGCCCTCTCTGCTTTCCTGCCGACTCTAGCCTCAAAAGCACCTTTTTTCACTTTTGGCGCCCTCCGCAGCAAAAAAGACAAACGTCCAGCTTTTGCTGCCACAGCAAAGGGGCCAGCGGGGAAAAGTCATGCTGGTCCTCACTGCCTCCTGGAACCTCTTCAAATGCCCCACACAATTTGGCCCTCTCTGCTTTCCTGCCGACTCTATCCTCAAAAGCACCTTTTTTCACTTTTGGCGCCCTCCGCAGCAAAAAAGACAAACGTCCAGCTTTTGCTGCCACAGCAAAGGGGCCAGCGGGGAAAAGTCATGCTGGTCCTCACTGCCTCCTGGAACCCCTTCAAATGCCCCACACAATTTGGCCCTCTCTGCTTTCCTGCCGACTCTAGCCTCAAAAGCACCTTTTTTCACTTTTGGCGCCCTCTGCAGCAAAAAAGACAAACGTCCAGCTTTTGCTGCCACAGCAAAGGTGCCAGCGGGGAAAAGTCATGCTGGTCCTCACTGCCTCCTGGAACCCCTTCAAATGCCCCACACAATTTGGCCCTCTCTGCTTTCCTGCCGACTCTAGCCTCAAAAGCACCTTTTTTCACTTTTGGCACCCTCCGCAGCAAAAAAGACAAACGTCCAGCTTTTGCTGCCACAGCAAAGGGGCCAGCGGGGAAAAGTCATGCTGGTCCTCACTGCCTCCTGGAACCCCTTCAAATGCCCTACACAATTTGGCCTTCTCTGCTTTCCTGCCCACTCTATCCTCAAAAGCACCTTTTTTCACTTTTGGCACCCTCCGCAGCAAAAAAGACAAACGTCCAGCTTTTGCTGCCACAGCAAAGGGGCCAGCGGGGAAAAGTCATGCTGGTCCTCACTGCCTCCTGGAACCCCTTCAAATGCCCCACACAATTTGGCCCTCTCCGCTTTCCTGCCGACTCTATCCTCAAAAGCACCTTTTTTCACTTTTGGCGCCCTCCGCAGCAAAAAAGACAAACGTCCAGCTTTTGCTGCCACAGCAAAGGGGCCAGCGGGGAAAAGTCATGCTGTTCCTCACTGCCTCCTGGAGCCCCTTCAAATGCCCCACACAATTTGGCTCTCTCTGCTTTCCTGCCGACTCTATCTGCAAAAGCACCTTTTTTCACTTTTGGCGCCCTCTGCAGCAAAAAAGACAAACGTCCAGCTTTTGCTGCCACAGCAAAGGTGCCAGCGGGGAAAAGTCATGCTGGTCCTCACTGCCTCCTGGAACCCCTTCAAATGCCCCACACAATTTGGCCCTCTCTGCTTTCCTGCCGACTCTAGCCTCAAAAGCACCTTTTTTCACTTTTGGCGCCCTCCGCAGCAAAAAAGACAAACGTCCAGCTTTTGCTGCCACAGCAAAGGGGCCAGCGGGGAAAAGTCATGCTGGTCCTCACTGCCTCCTGGAACCCCTTCAAATGCCCCACACAATTTGGCCCTCTCTGCTTTCCTGCCGACTCTAGCCTCAAAAGCACCTTTTTTCACTTTTGGCGCCCTCCGCAGCAAAAAAGACAAACGTCCAGCTTTTGCTGCCACAGCAAAGGGGCCAGCGGGGAAAAGTCATGCTGGTCCTCACTGCCTCCTGGAACCCCTTCAAATGCCCCACACAATTTGGCCCTCTCTGCTTTCCTGCCGACTCTAGCCTCAAAAGCACCTTTTTTCACTTTTGGCGCTCTCCGCAGCAAAAAAGACAAACGTCCAGCTTTTGCTGCCACAGCAAAGGGGCCAGCGGGGAAAAGTCATGCTGGTCCTCACTGCCTCCTGGAACCCCTTCAAATGCCCCACACAATTTGGCCCTCTCTGCTTTCCTGCCCACTCTATCCTCAAAAGCACCTTTTTTCACTTTTAACGCCCTCCGCAGCAAAAAAGACAAACGTCCAGCTTTTGCTGCCACAGCAAAGGGGCCAGCGGGGAAAAGTCATGCTGGTCCTCACTGCCTCCTGGAACCCCTTCAAATGCCTCACACAATTTGGCCCTCTCTGCTTTCCTGCCGACTCTAGCCTCAAAAGCACCTTTTTTCACTTTTGGCGCCCTCCGCAGCAAAAAAGACAAACGTCCAGCTTTTGCTGCCACAGCAAAGGGGCCAGCGGGGAAAAGTCATGCTGGTCCTCACTGCCTCCTGGAACCCCTTCAAATGCCCCACACAATTTGGCCCTCTCTGCTTTCCTGCCGACTCTAGCCTCAAAAGCACCTTTTTTCACTTTTGGCGCCCTCCGCAGCAAAAAAGACAAACGTCCAGCTTTTGCTGCCACAGCAAAGGGGCCAGCGGGGAAAAGTCATGCTGGTCCTCACTGCCTCCTGGAACCCCTTCAAATGCCCCACACAATTTGGCCCTCTCTGCTTTCCTGCCGACTCTAGCCTCAAAAGCACCTTTTTTCACTTTTGGCGCCCTCCGCAGCAAAAAAGACAAACGTCCAGCTTTTGCTGCCACAGCAAAGGGGCCAGCGGGGAAAAGTCATGCTGGTCCTCACTGCCTCCTGGAACCTCTTCAAATGCCCCACACAATTTGGCCCTCTCTGCTTTCCTGCCAACTCTAGCCTCAAAAGCACCTTTTTTCACTTTTGGCGCCCTCCGCAGCAAAAAAGACAAACGTCCAGCTTTTGCTGCCACAGCAAAGGGGCCAGCGGGGAAAAGTCATGCTGGTCCTCACTGCCTCCTGGAACCCCTTCAAATGCCCCACACAATTTGGCCCTCTCTGCTTTCCTGCCGACTCTAGCCTCAAAAGCACCTTTTTTCACTTTTGGCGCCCTCCGCAGCAAAAAAGACAAACGTCCAGCTTTTGCTGCCACAGCAAAGGGGCCAGCGGGGAAAAGTCATGCTGGTCCTCACTGCCTCCTGGAACCCCTTCAAATGCCCCACACAATTTGGCCCTCTCTGCTTTCCTGCCGACTCTAGCCTCAAAAGCACCTTTTTTCACTTTTGGCGCCCTCCGCAGCAAAAAAGACAAACGTCCAGCTTTTGCTGCACAGCAAAGGGGCCAGCGGGGAAAAGTCATGCTGGTCCTCACTGCCTCCTGGAACCTCTTCAAATGCCCCACACAATTTGGCCCTCTCTGCTTTCCTGCCGACTCTAGCCTCAAAAGCACCTTTTTTCACTTTTGGCGCCCTCCGCAGCAAAAAAGACAAACGTCCAGCTTTTGCTGCCACAGCAAAGGGGCCAGCGGGGAAAAGTCATGCTGGTCCTCACTGCCTCCTGGAACCCCTTCAAATGCCCCACACAATTTGGCCCTCTCTGCTTTCCTGCCGACTCTAGCCTCAAAAGCACCTTTTTTCACTTTTGGCGCCCTCCGCAGCACAAAAGAAAAACGTCCCCCTTTTGCTGCCACAGCAAAGGGGCCAGCGGGGAAAAGTCATGCTGGTCCTCACTGCCTCCTGGAACCCCTTCAAATGCCCCACACAATTTGGCCCTCTCTGCTTTCCTGCCGACTCTAGCCTCAAAAGCACCTTTTTTCACTTTTGGCGCCCTCCGCAGCAAAAAAGACAAACGTCCAGCTTTTGCTGCCACAGCAAAGGGGCCAGCGGGGAAAAGTCATGCTGGTCCTCACTGCCTCCTGGAACCCCTTCAAATGCCCCACACAATTTGGCCCTCTCTGCTTTCCTGCCGACTCTAGCCTCAAAAGCACCTTTTTTCACTTTTGGCACCCTCCGCAGCAAAAAAGACAAACGTCCAGCTTTTGCTGCCACAGCAAAGGGGCCAGCGGGGAAAAGTCATGCTGGTCCTCACTGCCTCCTGGAACCCCTTCAAATGCCCCACACAATTTGGCCCTCTCTGCTTTCCTGCCGACTCTAGCCTCAAAAGCACCTTTTTTCACTTTTGGCGCCCTCCGCAGCAAAAAAGACAAACGTCCAGCTTTTGCTGCCACAGCAAAGGGGCCAGCGGGGAAAAGTCATGCTGGTCCTCACTGCCTCCTGGAACCCCTTCAAATGCCCCACACAATTTGGCCCTCTCTGCTTTCCTGCCGACTCTAGCCTCAAAAGCACCTTTTTTCACTTTTGGCGCCCTCCGCAGCAATAAAGACAAACGTCCCCCTTTTGCTGCCACAGCAAAGGGGCCAGCGGGGAAAAGTCATGCTGGTCCTCACTGCCTCCTGGAACCCCTTCAAATGCCCCACACAATTTGGCCCTCTCTGCTTTCCTGCCGACTCTAGCCTCAAAAGCACCTTTTTTCACTTTTGGCGCCCTTCGCAGCAAAAAAGACAAACGTCCAGCTTTTGCTGCCACAGCAAAGGGGCCAGCGGGGAAAAGTCATGCTGGTCCTCACTGCCTCCTGGAACCTCTTCAAATGCCCTACACAATTTGGCCCTCTCTGCTTTCCTGCCCACTCTATCCTCAAAAGCACCTTTTTTCACTTTTGGCACCCTCCGCAGCAATAAAGACAAACGTCCCCCTTTTGCTGCCACAGCAAAGGGGCCAGCGGGGAAAAGTCATGCTGGTCCTCACTGCCTCCTGGAACCCCTTCAAATGCCCCACACAATTTGGCCCTCTCTGCTTTCCTGCCCACTCTAGCCTCAAAAGCACCTTTTTTCACTTTTGGCGCCATCCGCAGCAAAAAAGAAAAACGTCCAGCTTTTGCTGCCACAGCAAAGGGGCCAGCGGGGAAAAGTCATGCTGGTCCTCACTGCCTCCTGGAACCCCTTCAAATGCCCCACACAATTTGGCCCTCTCTGCTTTCCCGCCGACTCTATCCTCAAAAGCACCTTTTTTCACTTTTGGCGCCCTCCGCAGCACAAAAGACAAACGTCCAGCTTTTGCTGCCACAGCAAAGGGGCCAGCGGGGAAAAGTCATGCTGGTCCTCACTGCCTCCTGGAACCCCTTCAAATGCCCCACACAATTTGGCCCTCTCTGCTTTCCTGCCGACTCTAGCCTCAAAAGCACCTTTTTTTACTTTTGGCGCCCTCCGCAGCAAAAAAGACAAACGTCCAGCTTTTGCTGCCACAGCAAAGGGGCCAGCGGGGAAAAGTCATGCTGGTCCTCACTGCCTCCTGGAACCCCTTCAAATGCCCCACACAATTTGGCCCTCTCTGCTTTCCTGCCGACTCTAGCCTCAAAAGCACCTTTTTTCACTTTTGGCGCCCTCCGCAGCAAAAAAGACAAACGTCCAGCTTTTGCTGCCACATCAAAGGGGCAGCGGGGAAAAGTCATGCTGGTCCTCACTGCCTCCTGGAACCCCTTCAAATGCCCCACACAATTTGGCCCTCTCTGCTTTCCTGCCGACTCTAGCCTCAAAAGCACCTTTTTTCACTTTTGGCGCCCTCCGCAGCAAAAAAGACAAACGTCCCCCTTTTGCTGCCACAGCAAAGGGGCCAGCGGGGAAAAGTCATGCTGGTCCTCACTGCCTCCTGGAACCCCTTCAAATGCCCCACACAATTTGGCCCTCTCTGCTTTCCTGCCGACTCTAGCCTCAAAAGCACCTTTTTTCACTTTTGGCGCCCTCCGCAGCAAAAAAGACAAACGTCCAGCTTTTGCTGCCACAGCAAAGGGGCCAGCAGGGAAAAGTCATGCTGGTCCTCACTGCCTCCTGGAACCCCTTCAAATGCCCCACACAATTTGGCCCTCTCTGCTTTCCTGCCGACTCTAGCCTCAAAAGCACCTTTTTTCACTTTTGGCGCCCTCCGCAGCAAAAAAGACAAACGTCCAGCTTTTGCTGCCACAGCAAAGGGGCCAGCGGGGAAAAGTCATGCTGGTCCTCACTTCCTCCTGGAACCCCTTCAAATGCGCACACAATTTGGCCCTCTCTGCTTTCCTGCCGACTCTATCCTCAAAAGCACCTTTTTTCACTTTTGGCGCCCTCCGCAGCAAAAAAGACAAACGTCCAGCTTTTGCTGCCACAGCAAAGGGGCCAGCGGGGAAAAGTCATGCTGGTCCTCACTGCCTCCTGGAACCCCTTCAAATGCCCCACACAATTTGGCCCTTTCTGCTTCCCTGCCGACTCTAGCCTCAAAAGCACCTTTTTTCACTTTTGGCGCCCTCCGCAGCAAAAAAGACAAACGTCCAGCTTTTGCTGCACAGCAAAGGGGCCAGCGGGGAAAAGTCATGCTGGTCCTCACTGCCTCCTGGAACCCCTTCAAATGCCCCACACAATTTGGCCCTCTCTGCTTTCCTGCCGACTCTAGCCTCAAAAGCACCTTTTTTCACTTTTGGCGCCCTCCGCAGCAAAAAAGACAAACGTCCAGCTTTTGCTGCCACAGCAAAGGGGCCAGCGGGGAAAAGTCATGCTGGTCCTCACTGCCTCCTGGAACCCCTTCAAATGCCCCACACAATTTGGCCCTCTCTGCTTTCCTGCCGACTCTAGCCTCAAAAGCACCTTTTTTCACTTTTGGCGCCCTCCGCAGCAAAAAAGACAAACGTCCAGCTTTTGCTGCCACAGCAAAGGGGCCAGCGGGGAAAAGTCATGCTGGTCCTCACTGCCTCCTGGAACCCCTTCAAATGCCCCACACAATTTGGCCCTCTCTGCTTTCCTGCCGACTCTAGCCTCAAAAGCACCTTTTTTCACTTTTGGCACCCTCCGCAGCAAAAAGACAAACGTCCAGCTTTTGCTGCCACAGCAAAGGGGCCAGCGGGGAAAAGTCATGCTGGTCCTCACTGCCTCCTGGAACCCCTTCAAATGCCCTACACAAATTTGGCCCTCTCTGCTTTCCTGCCCACTCTATCCTCAAAGCACACTTTTTCACTTTTGGCACCCTCCGCAGCAAAAAAGACAAACGTCCAGCTTTTGCTGCCACAGCAAAGGGACCAGCGGGAAAGTCATGCTGGTCCTCACTGCCTCCTGGAACCCCCTTCAAATGCCCCACACAAATTTTGGCCCCTCTCCGCTTTCCTGCCGACTCTAATCCAAAAGCACCTTTTTTCACTTTTGGCGCCCTCCGCAGCAAAAAAGACAAACGTCCAGCTTTTGCTGCCACAGCAAAGGGGCCAGCGGGGAAAAGTCATGCTGTTCCTCACTACCTCCTGGAACCCCTTCAAATGCCCCACACAATTTGGCTCTCTCTGCTTTCCTGCCGTCTCTACCTGCAAAAGCACCTATTTTCACTTTTGGCGCCCTCTGCAGCAAAAAAGACAAACGTCCAGCTTTTGCTGCCACAGCAAAGGTGCCAGCGGGGAAAAGTCATGCTGGTCCTCACTGCCTCCTGGAACCCCTTCAAATGCCCCACACAATTTGGCCCTCTCTGCTTTCCTGCCGACTCTAGCCTCAAAAGCACCTTTTTTCACTTTTGGCACCCTCCGCAGCAAAAAAGACAAACGTCCAGCTTTTGCTGCCACAGCAAAGGGGCCAGCGGGGAAAAGTCATGCTGGTCCTCACTGCCTCCTGGAACCCCTTCAAATGCCCTACACAATTTGGCCCTCTCTGCTTTCCTGCCCACTCTATCCTCAAAAGCACCTTTTTTCACTTTTGGCACCCTCCGCAGCAAAAAAGACAAACGTCCAGCTTTTGCTGCCACAGCAAAGGGGCCAGCGGGGAAAAGTCATGCTGGTCCTCACTGCCTCCTGGAACCCCTTCAAATGCCCCACACAATTTGGCCCTCTCCGCTTTCCTGCCGACTCTATCCTCAAAAGCACCTTTTTTCACTTTTGGCGCCCTCCGCAGCAAAAAAGACAAACGTCCAGCTTTTGCTGCCACAGCAAAGGGGCCAGCGGGGAAAAGTCATGCTGTTCCTCACTGCCTCCTGGAGCCCCTTCAAATGCCCCACACAATTTGGCTCTCTCTGCTTTCCTGCCGACTCTATCTGCAAAAGCACCTTTTTTCACTTTTGGCGCCCTCTGCAGCAAAAAAGACAAACGTCCAGCTTTTGCTGCCACAGCAAAGGTGCCAGCGGGGAAAAGTCATGCTGGTCCTCACTGCCTCCTGGAACCCCTTCAAATGCCCCACACAATTTGGCCCTCTCTGCTTTCCTGCCGACTCTAGCCTCAAAAGCACCTTTTTTCACTTTTGGCGCCCTCCGCAGCAAAAAAGACAAACGTCCAGCTTTTGCTGCCACAGCAAAGGGGCCAGCGGGGAAAAGTCATGCTGGTCCTCACTGCCTCCTGGAACCCCTTCAAATGCCCCACACAATTTGGCCCTCTCTGCTTTCCTGCCGACTCTAGCCTCAAAAGCACCTTTTTTCACTTTTGGCGCCCTCCGCAGCAAAAAAGACAAACGTCCAGCTTTTGCTGCCACAGCAAAGGGGCCAGCGGGGAAAAGTCATGCTGGTCCTCACTGCCTCCTGGAACCCCTTCAAATGCCCCACACAATTTGGCCCTCTCTGCTTTCCTGCCGACTCTAGCCTCAAAAGCACCTTTTTTCACTTTTGGCGCTCTCCGCAGCAAAAAAGACAAACGTCCAGCTTTTGCTGCCACAGCAAAGGGGCCAGCGGGGAAAAGTCATGCTGGTCCTCACTGCCTCCTGGAACCCCTTCAAATGCCCCACACAATTTGGCCCTCTCTGCTTTCCTGCCCACTCTATCCTCAAAAGCACCTTTTTTCACTTTTACGCCCTCCGCAGCAAAAAAGACAAACGTCCAGCTTTTGCTGCCACAGCAAAGGGGCCAGCGGGAAAAGTCATGCTGGTCCTCACTGCCTCCTGGAACCCCTTCAAATGCCTCACACAATTTGGCCCTCTCTGCTTTCCTGCCGACTCTAGCCTCAAAAGCACCTTTTTTCACTTTTGGCGCCCTCCGCAGCAAAAAAGACAAACGTCCAGCTTTTGCTGCCACAGCAAAGGGGCCAGCGGGGAAAAGTCATGCTGGTCCTCACTGCCTCCTGGAACCCCTTCAAATGCCTCACACAATTTGGCCCTCTCTGCTTTCCTGCCGACTCTAGCCTCAAAAGCACCTTTTTTCACTTTTGGCGCCCTCCGCAGCAAAAAAGACAAACGTCCAGCTTTTGCTGCCACAGCAAAGGGGCCAGCGGGGAAAAGTCATGCTGGTCCTCACTGCCTCCTGGAACCCCTTCAAATGCCCCACACAATTTGGCCCTCTCTGCTTTCCTGCCGACTCTAGCCTCAAAAGCACCTTTTTTCACTTTTGGCGCCCTCCGCAGCAAAAAAGACAAACGTCCAGCTTTTGCTGCCACAGCAAAGGGGCCAGCGGGGAAAAGTCATGCTGGTCCTCACTGCCTCCTGGAACCTCTTCAAATGCCCCACACAATTTGGCCCTCTCTGCTTTCCTGCCGACTCTAGCCTCAAAAGCACCTTTTTTCACTTTTGGCGCCCTCCGCAGCAAAAAAGACAAACGTCCAGCTTTTGCTGCCACAGCAAAGGGGCCAGCGGGGAAAAGTCATGCTGGTCCTCACTGCCTCCTGGAACCCCTTCAAATGCCCCACACAATTTGGCCCTCTCTGCTTTCCTGCCGACTCTAGCCTCAAAAGCACCTTTTTTCACTTTTGGCGCCCTCCGCAGCAAAAAAGACAAACGTCCAGCTTTTGCTGCCACAGCAAAGGGGCCAGCGGGGAAAAGTCATGCTGGTCCTCACTGCCTCCTGGAACCCCTTCAAATGCCCCACACAATTTGGCCCTCTCTGCTTTCCTGCCGACTCTAGCCTCAAAAGCACCTTTTTTCACTTTTGGCGCCCTCCGCAGCAAAAAAGACAAACGTCCAGCTTTTGCTGCCACAGCAAAGGGGCCAGCGGGGAAAAGTCATGCTGGTCCTCACTGCCTCCTGGAACCTCTTCAAATGCCCCACACAATTTGGCCCTCTCTGCTTTCCTGCCGACTCTATCCTCAAAAGCACCTTTTTTCACTTTTGGCGCCCTCCGCAGCAAAAAAGACAAACGTCCAGCTTTTGCTGCCACAGCAAAGGGGCCAGCGGGGAAAAGTCATGCTGGTCCTCACTGCCTCCTGGAACCCCTTCAAATGCCCCACACAATTTGGCCCTCTCTGCTTTCCTGCCGACTCTAGCCTCAAAAGCACCTTTTTTCACTTTTGGCGCCCTCTGCAGCAAAAAAGACAAACGTCCAGCTTTTGCTGCCACAGCAAAGGTGCCAGCGGGGAAAAGTCATGCTGGTCCTCACTGCCTCCTGGAACCCCTTCAAATGCCCCACACAATTTGGCCCTCTCTGCTTTCCTGCCGACTCTAGCCTCAAAAGCACCTTTTTTCACTTTTGGCACCCTCCGCAGCAAAAAAGACAAACGTCCAGCTTTTGCTGCCACAGCAAAAGGGGCCAGCGGGGAAAAGTCATGCTGGTCCTCACTGCCTCCTGGAACCCCTTCAAATGCCCTACACAATTTGGCCCTCTCTGCTTTCCTGCCCACTCTATCCTCAAAAGCACCTTTTTCACTTTTGGCACCCTCCGCAGCAAAAAAGACAAACGTCCAGCTTTTGCTGCCACAGCAAAGGGGCCAGCGGGGAAAAGTCATGCTGGTCCTCACTGCCTCCTGGAACCCTTCAAATGCCCCACACAATTTGGCCCTCTCCGCTTTCCTGCCGACTCTATCCTCAAAAGCACCTTTTTTCACTTTTGGCGCCCTCCGCAGCAAAAAAGACAAACGTCCAGCTTTTGCTGCCACAGCAAAGGGGCCAGCGGGGAAAAGTCATGCTGTTCCTCACTGCCTCCTGGAGCCCCTTCAAATGCCCCACACAATTTGGCTCTCTCTGCTTTCCTGCCGACTCTATCTGCAAAAGCACCTTTTTTCACTTTTGGCGCCCTCTGCAGCAAAAAAGACAAACGTCCAGCTTTTGCTGCCACAGCAAAGGTGCCAGCGGGGAAAAGTCATGCTGGTCCTCACTGCCTCCTGGAACCCCTTCAAATGCCCCACACAATTTGGCCCTCTCTGCTTTCCTGCCGACTCTAGCCTCAAAAGCACCTTTTTTCACTTTTGGCGCCCTCCGCAGCAAAAAAGACAAACGTCCAGCTTTTGCTGCCACAGCAAAGGGGCCAGCGGGGAAAAGTCATGCTGGTCCTCACTGCCTCCTGGAACCCCTTCAAATGCCCCACACAATTTGGCCCTCTCTGCTTTCCTGCCGACTCTAGCCTCAAAAGCACCTTTTTTCACTTTTGGCGCCCTCCGCAGCAAAAAAGACAAACGTCCAGCTTTTGCTGCCACAGCAAAGGGGCCAGCGGGGAAAAGTCATGCTGGTCCTCACTGCCTCCTGGAACCCCTTCAAATGCCCCACACAATTTGGCCCTCTCTGCTTTCCTGCCGACTCTAGCCTCAAAAGCACCTTTTTTCACTTTTGGCGCTCTCCGCAGCAAAAAAGACAAACGTCCAGCTTTTGCTGCCACAGCAAAGGGGCCAGCGGGGAAAAGTCATGCTGGTCCTCACTGCCTCCTGGAACCCCTTCAAATGCCCCACACAATTTGGCCCTCTCTGCTTTCCTGCCCACTCTATCCTCAAAAGCACCTTTTTTCACTTTTAACGCCCTCCGCAGCAAAAAAGACAAACGTCCAGCTTTTGCTGCCACAGCAAAGGGGCCAGCGGGGAAAAGTCATGCTGGTCCTCACTGCCTCCTGGAACCCCTTCAAATGCCTCACACAATTTGGCCCTCTCTGCTTTCCTGCCGACTCTAGCCTCAAAAGCACCTTTTTTCACTTTTGGCGCCCTCCGCAGCAAAAAAGACAAACGTCCAGCTTTTGCTGCCACAGCAAAGGGGCCAGCGGGGAAAAGTCATGCTGGTCCTCACTGCCTCCTGGAACCCCTTCAAATGCCCCACACAATTTGGCCCTCTCTGCTTTCCTGCCGACTCTAGCCTCAAAAGCACCTTTTTTCACTTTTGGCGCCCTCCGCAGCAAAAAAGACAAACGTCCAGCTTTTGCTGCCACAGCAAAGGGGCCAGCGGGGAAAAGTCATGCTGGTCCTCACTGCCTCCTGGAACCCCTTCAAATGCCCCACACAATTTGGCCCTCTCTGCTTTCCTGCCGACTCTAGCCTCAAAAGCACCTTTTTTCACTTTTGGCGCCCTCCGCAGCAAAAAAGACAAACGTCCAGCTTTTGCTGCCACAGCAAAGGGGCCAGCGGGGAAAAGTCATGCTGGTCCTCACTGCCTCCTGGAACCTCTTCAAATGCCCCACACAATTTGGCCCTCTCTGCTTTCCTGCCGACTCTAGCCTCAAAAGCACCTTTTTTCACTTTTGGCGCCCTCCGCAGCAAAAAAGACAAACGTCCAGCTTTTGCTGCCACAGCAAAGGGGCCAGCGGGGAAAAGTCATGCTGGTCCTCACTGCCTCCTGGAACCCCTTCAAATGCCCCACACAATTTGGCCCTCTCTGCTTTCCTGCCGACTCTAGCCTCAAAAGCACCTTTTTTCACTTTTGGCGCCCTCCGCAGCAAAAAAGACAAACGTCCAGCTTTTGCTGCCACAGCAAAGGGGCCAGCGGGGAAAAGTCATGCTGGTCCTCACTGCCTCCTGGAACCCCTTCAAATGCCCCACACAATTTGGCCCTCTCTGCTTTCCTGCCGACTCTAGCCTCAAAAGCACCTTTTTTCACTTTTGGCGCCCTCCGCAGCAAAAAAGACAAACGTCCAGCTTTTGCTGCCACAGCAAAGGGGCCAGCGGGGAAAAGTCATGCTGGTCCTCACTGCCTCCTGGAACCTCTTCAAATGCCCCACACAATTTGGCCCTCTCTGCTTTCCTGCCGACTCTAGCCTCAAAAGCACCTTTTTTCACTTTTGGCGCCCTCCGCAGCAAAAAAGACAAACGTCCAGCTTTTGCTGCCACAGCAAAGGGGCCAGCGGGGAAAAGTCATGCTGGTCCTCACTGCCTCCTGGAACCCCTTCAAATGCCCCACACAATTTGGCCCTCTCTGCTTTCCTGCCGACTCTAGCCTCAAAAGCACCTTTTTTCACTTTTGGCGCCCTCCGCAGCACAAAAGAAAAACGTCCCCCTTTTGCTGCCACAGCAAAGGGGCCAGCGGGGAAAAGTCATGCTGGTCCTCACTGCCTCCTGGAACCCCTTCAAATGCCCCACACAATTTGGCCCTCTCTGCTTTCCTGCCGACTCTAGCCTCAAAAGCACCTTTTTTCACTTTTGGCGCCCTCCGCAGCAAAAAAGACAAACGTCCAGCTTTTGCTGCCACAGCAAAGGGGCCAGCGGGGAAAAGTCATGCTGGTCCTCACTGCCTCCTGGAACCCCTTCAAATGCCCCACACAATTTGGCCCTCTCTGCTTTCCTGCCGACTCTAGCCTCAAAAGCACCTTTTTTCACTTTTGGTGCCCTCCGCAGCAAAAAAGACAAACGTCCAGCTTTTGCTGCCACAGCAAAGGGGCCAGCGGGGAAAAGTCATGCTGGTCCTCACTGCCTCCTGGAACCCCTTCAAATGCCCCACACAATTTGGCCCTCTCTGCTTTCCTGCCGACTCTAGCCTCAAAAGCACCTTTTTTCACTTTTGGCGCCCTCCGCAGCAAAAAAGACAAACGTCCAGCTTTTGCTGCCACAGCAAAGGGGCCAGCGGGGAAAAGTCATGCTGGTCCTCACTGCCTCCTGGAACCCCTTCAAATGCCCCACACAATTTGGCCCTCTCTGCTTTCCTGCCCACTCTAGCCTCAAAAGCACCTTTTTTCACTTTTGGCGCCCTCCGCAGCAAAAAAGACAAACGTCCAGCTTTTGCTGCCACAGCAAAGGGGCCAGCGGGGAAAAGTCATGCTGGTCCTCACTGCCTCCTGGAACCCCCTCAAATGCCTCACACAATTTGGCCCTCTCTGCTTTCCTGCCGACTCTAGCCTCAAAAGCACCTTTTTTCACTTTTGGCGCCCTCCGCAGCAAAAAAGACAAACGTCCAGCTTTTGCTGCCACAGCAAAGGTGCCAGCGGGGAAAAGTCATGCTGGTCCTCACTGCCTCCTGGAACCCCTTCAAATGCCCCACACAATTTGGCCCTCTCTGCTTTCCTGCCGACTCTATCTGCAAAAGCACTTTTTTTCACTTTTGGCGCCCTCCGCAGCAAAAAAGACAAACGTCCCCCTTTTGCTGCCACAGCAAAGGGGCCAGCGGGGAAAAGTCATGCTGGTCCTCACTGCCTCCTGGAACCCCTTCAAATGCCCCACACAATTTGGCCCTCTCTGCTTTCCTGCCGACTCTAGCCTCAAAAGCACCTTTTTTCACTTTTGGCGCCCTCCGCAGCAAAAAAGACAAACGTCCAGCTTTTGCTGCCACAGCAAAGGGGCCAGCGGGGAAAAGTCATGCTGGTCCTCACTGCCTCCTGGAACCCCTTCAAATGCCCCACACAATTTGGCCCTCTCTGCTTTCCTGCCGACTCTAGCCTCAAAAGCACCTTTTTTCACTTTTGGCGCCCTCCGCAGCAAAAAAGACAAACGTCCAGCTTTTGCTGCCACAGCAAAGGGGCCAGCGGGGAAAAGTCATGCTGGTCCTCACTGCCTCCTGGAACCCCTTCAAATGCCCCACACAATTTGGCCCTCTCTGCTTTCCTGCCGACTCTAGCCTCAAAAGCACCTTTTTTCACTTTTGGCGCCCTCCGCAGCACAAAAGACAAACGTCCAGCTTTTGCTGCCACAGCAAAGGGGCCAGCGGGGAAAAGTCATGCTGGTCCTCACTGCCTCCTGGAACCCCTTCAAATGCCCCACACAATTTGGCCCTCTCTGCTTTCCTGCCGACTCTATCCTCAAAAGCACCTTTTTTCACTTTTGGCGCCCTCCGCAGCAAAAAAGACAAACGTCCAGCTTTTGCTGCCACAGCAAAGGGGCCAGCGGGGAAAAGTCATGCTGGTCCTCACTGCCTCCTGGAACCCCTTCAAATGCCCCACACAATTTGGCCCTCTCTGCTTTCCTGCCGACTCTAGCCTCAAAAGCACCTTTTTTCACTTTTGGTGCCCTCCGCAGCAAAAAAGACAAACGTCCAGCTTTTGCTGCCACAGCAAAGGGGCCAGCGGGGAAAAGTCATGCTGGTCCTCACTGCCTCCTGGAACCCCTTCAAATGCCCCACACAATTTGGCCCTCTCTGCTTTCCTGCCGACTCTAGCCTCAAAAGCACCTTTTTTCACTTTTGGCGCCCTCCGCAGCAAAAAAGACAAACGTCCAGCTTTTGCTGCCACAGCAAAGGGGCCAGCGGGGAAAAGTCATGCTGGTCCTCACTGCCTCCTGGAACCCCTTCAAATGCCCCACACAATTTGGCCCTCTCTGCTTTCCTGCCGACTCTAGCCTCAAAAGCACCTTTTTTCACTTTTGGCGCCCTCCGCAGCAAAAAAGACAAACGTCCAGCTTTTGCTGCCACAGCAAAGGGGCCAGCGGGGAAAAGTCATGCTGGTCCTCACTGCCTCCTGGAACCCCTTCAAATGCCCCACACAATTTGGCCCTCTCTGCTTTCCTGCCGACTCTAGCCTCAAAAGCACCTTTTTTCACTTTTGGCGCCCTCCGCAGCAAAAAAGACAAACGTCCAGCTTTTGCTGCCACAGCAAAGGGGCCAGCGGGGAAAAGTCATGCTGGTCCTCACTGCCTCCTGGAACCCCTTCAAATGCCCCACACAATTTGGCCCTCTCTGCTTTCCTGCCGACTCTAGCCTCAAAAGCACCTTTTTTCACTTTTGGTGCCCTCCGCAGCAAAAAAGACAAACGTCCAGCTTTTGCTGCCACAGCAAAGGGGCCAGCGGGGAAAAGTCATGCTGGTCCTCACTGCCTCCTGGAACCCCTTCAAATGCCCCACACAATTTGGCCCTCTCTGCTTTCCTGCCGACTCTAGCCTCAAAAGCATATTTTTTCACTTTTGGCGCCCTCCGCAGCAAAAAAGACAAACGTCCAGCTTTTGCTGCCACAGCAAAGGTGCCAGCGGGGAAAAGTCATGCTGGTCCTCACTGCCTCCTGGAACCCCTTCAAATGCCCCACACAATTTGGCCCTCTCTGCTTTCCTGCCGACTCTAGCCTCAAAAGCACCTTTTTTTAATTTTGGCGCCCTCCGCAGCAAAAAAGACAAACGTCCAGCTTTTGCTGCCACAGCAAAGGGGCCAGCGGGGAAAAGTCATGCTGGTCCTCACTGCCTCCTGGAACCCCTTCAAATGCCCCACACAATTTGGCCCTCTCTGCTTTCCTGCCGACTCTAGCCTCAAAAGCACCTTTTTTCACTTTTGGTGCCCTCCGCAGCAAAAAAGACAAACGTCCAGCTTTTGCTGCCACAGCAAAGGGGCCAGCGGGGAAAAGTCATGCTGGTCCTCACTGCCTCCTGGAACCCCTTCAAATGCCCCACACAATTTGGCCCTCTCTGCTTTCCTGCCGACTCTAGCCTCAAAAGCACCTTTTTTCACTTTTGGCGCCCTCCGCAGCAAAAAAGACAAACGTCCAGCTTTTGCTGCCACAGCAAAGGGGCCAGCGGGGAAAAGTCATGCTGGTCCTCACTGCCTCCTGGAACCCCTTCAAATGCCCCACACAATTTGGCCCTCTCTGCTTTCCTGCCGACTCTAGCCTCAAAAGCACCTTTTTTCACTTTTGGCGCCCTCCGCAGCAAAAAAGACAAACGTCCAGCTTTTGCTGCCACAGCAAAGGGGCCAGCGGGGAAAAGTCATGCTGGTCCTCACTGCCTCCTGGAACCCCTTCAAATGCCCCACACAATTTGGCCCTCTCTGCTTTCCTGCCGACTCTAGCCTCAAAAGCACCTTTTTTCACTTTTGGCGCCCTCCGCAGCAAAAAAGACAAACGTCCAGCTTTTGCTGCCACAGCAAAGGGGCCAGCGGGGAAAAGTCATGCTGGTCCTCACTGCCTCCTGGAACCCCTTCAAATGCCCCACACAATTTGGCCCTCTCTGCTTTCCTGCCGACTCTAGCCTCAAAAGCACCTTTTTTCACTTTTGGTGCCCTCCGCAGCAAAAAAGACAAACGTCCAGCTTTTGCTGCCACAGCAAAGGGGCCAGCGGGGAAAAGTCATGCTGGTCCTCACTGCCTCCTGGAACCCCTTCAAATGCCCCACACAATTTGGCCCTCTCTGCTTTCCTGCCGACTCTAGCCTCAAAAGCATATTTTTTCACTTTTGGCGCCCTCCGCAGCAAAAAAGACAAACGTCCAGCTTTTGCTGCCACAGCAAAGGTGCCAGCGGGGAAAAGTCATGCTGGTCCTCACTGCCTCCTGGAACCCCTTCAAATGCCCCACACAATTTGTCCCTCTCTGCTTTCCTGCCGACTCTATCTGCAAAAGCACCTTTTTTCACTTTTGGCGCCCTCCGCAGCAAAAAAGACAAACGTCCCCCTTTTGCTGCCACAGCAAAGGGGCCAGCGGGGAAAAGTCATGCTGGTCCTCACTGCCTCCTGGAACCCCTTCAAATGCCCCACACAATTTGGCCCTCTCTGCTTTCCTGCCGACTCTAGCCTCAAAAGCACCTTTTTTTAATTTTGGCGCCCTCCGCAGCAAAAAAGACAAACGTCCAGCTTTTGCTGCCACAGCAAAGGGGCCAGCGGGGAAAAGTCATGCTGGTCCTCACTGCCTCCTGGAACCCCTTCAAATGCCCCACACAATTTGGCCCTCTCTGCTTTCCTGCCGACTCTAGCCTCAAAAGCACCTTTTTTCACTTTTGGCGCCCTCCGCAGCAAAAAAGACAAACGTCCAGCTTTTGCTGCCACAGCAAAGGGGCCAGCGGGGAAAAGTCATGCTGGTCCTCACTGCCTCCTGGAACCCCTTCAAATGCCCCACACAATTTGGCCCTCTCTGCTTTCCTGCCGACTCTAGCCTCAAAAGCACCTTTTTTCACTTTTGGCGCCCTCCGCAGCAAAAAAGACAAACGTCCAGCTTTTGCTGCCACAGCAAAGGGGCCAGCGGGGAAAAGTCATGCTGGTCCTCACTGCCTCCTGGAACCTCTTCAAATGCCCCACACAATTTGGCCCTCTCTGCTTTCCTGCCGACTCTAGCCTCAAAAGCACCTTTTTTCACTTTTGGCGCCCTCCGCAGCAAAAAAGACAAACGTCCAGCTTTTGCTGCCACAGCAAAGGGGCCAGCGGGGAAAAGTCATGCTGGTCCTCACTGCCTCCTGGAACCCCTTCAAATGCCCCACACAATTTGGCCCTCTCTGCTTTCCTGCCGACTCTAGCCTCAAAAGCACCTTTTTTCACTTTTGGCGCCCTCCGCAGCAAAAAAGACAAACGTCCAGCTTTTGCTGCCACAGCAAAGGGGCCAGCGGGGAAAAGTCATGCTGGTCCTCACTGCCTCCTGGAACCCCTTCAAATGCCCCACACAATTTGGCCCTCTCTGCTTTCCTGCCGACTCTAGCCTCAAAAGCACCTTTTTTCACTTTTGGCGCCCTCCGCAGCAAAAAAGACAAACGTCCAGCTTTTGCTGCCACAGCAAAGGGGCCAGCGGGGAAAAGTCATGCTGGTCCTCACTGCCTCCTGGAACCCCTTCAAATGCCCCACACAATTTGGCCCTCTCTGCTTTCCTTCCCACTCTAGCCTCAAAAGCACCTTTTTTCACTTTTGGCGCCCTCCGCAGCAAAAAAGACAAACGTTCAGCTTTTGCTGCCACAGCAAAGGGGCCAGCGGGGAAAAGTCATGCTGGTCCTCACTGCCTCCTGGAACCCCTTCAAATGCCCCACACAATTTGGCCCTCTCTGCTTTCCTGCCGACTCTAGCCTCAAAAGCACCTTTTTTCACTTTTGGCGCCCTCCGCAGCAAAAAAGACAAACGTCCAGCTTTTGCTGCCACAGCAAAGGGGCCAGCGGGGAAAAGTCATGCTGGTCCTCACTGCCTCCTGGAACCCCTTCAAATGCCCCACACAATTTGGCCCTCTCTGCTTTCCTGCCGACTCTAGCCTCAAAAGCACCTTTTTTCACTTTTGGTGCCCTCCGCAGCAAAAAAGACAAACGTCCAGCTTTTGCTGCCACAGCAAAGGGGCCAGCGGGGAAAAGTCATGCTGGTCCTCACTGCCTCCTGGAACCCCTTCAAATGCCCCACACAATTTGGCCCTCTCTGCTTTCCTGCCGACTCTAGCCTCAAAAGCACCTTTTTTCACTTTTGGCGCCCTCCGCAGCAAAAAAGACAAACGTCCAGCTTTTGCTGCCACAGCAAAGGGGCCAGCGGGGAAAAGTCATGCTGGTCCTCACTGCCTCCTGGAACCCCTTCAAATGCCCCACACAATTTGGCCCTCTCTGCTTTCCTGCCGACTCTAGCCTCAAAAGCACCTTTTTTCACTTTTGGCGCCCTCCGCAGCAAAAAAGACAAACGTCCAGCTTTTGCTGCCACAGCAAAGGGGCCAGCGGGGAAAAGTCATGCTGGTCCTCACTGCCTCCTGGAACCCCTTCAAATGCCCCACACAATTTGGCCCTCTCTGCTTTCCTGCGGACTCTAGCCTCAAAAGCATATTTTTTCACTTTTGGCGCCCTCCGCAGCAAAAAAGACAAACGTCCAGCTTTTGCTGCCACAGCAAAGGTGCCAGCAGGGAAAAGTCATGCTGGTCCTCACTGCCTCCTGAAACCCCTTCAAATGCCCCACACAATTTGGCCCTCTCTGCTTTCCTGCCGACTCTATCTGCAAAAGCACCTTTTTTCACTTTTGGCGCCCTCCGCAGCAAAAAAGACAAACGTCCCCCTTTTGCTGCCACAGCAAAGGGGCCAGCGGGGAAAAGTCATGCTGGTCCTCACTGCCTCCTGGAACCCCTTCAAATGCCCCACACAATTTGGCCCTCTCTGCTTTCCTGCCGACTCTAGCCTCAAAAGCACCTTTTTTCACTTTTGGCGCCCTCCGCAGCAAAAAAGACAAACGTCCAGCTTTTGCTGCCACAGCAAAGGGGCCAGCGGGGAAAAGTCATGCTGGTCCTCACTGCCTCCTGGAACCCCTTCAAATACCCCACACAATTTGGCCCTCTCTGCTTTCCTGCCCACTCTATCCTCAAAAGCACCTTTTTTCACTTTTGGCGCCCTCCGCAGCAAAAAAGACAAACGTCCAGCTTTTGCTGCCACAGCAAAGGGGCCAGCGGGGAAAAGTCATGCTGGTCCTCACTGCCTCCTGGAACCCCTTCAAATGCCCCACACAATTTGGCCCTCTCTGCTTTCCTGCCGACTCTAGCCTCAAAAGCACCTTTTTTCACTTTTGGCGCCCTCCGCAGCAAAAAAGACAAACGTCCAGCTTTTGCTGCCACAGCAAAGGGGCCAGCGGGGAAAAGTCATGCTGGTCCTCACTGCCTCCTAGAACCCCTTCAAATGCCCCACACAATTTGGCCCTCTCTGCTTTCCTGCCGACTCTAGCCTCAAAAGCACCTTTTTTCACTTTTGGCGCCCTCCGCAGCAAAAAAGACAAACGTCCAGCTTTTGCTGCCACAGCAAAGGGGCCAGCGGGGAAAAGTCATGCTGGTCCTCACTGCCTCCTGGAACCCCTTCAAATGCCCCACACAATTTGGCCCTCTCTGCTTTCCTGCCGACTCTAGCCTCAAAAGCACCTTTTTTCACTTTTGGCGCCCTCCGCAGCACAAAAGACAAACGTCCCCCTTTTGCTGCCACAGCAAAGGGGCCAGCGGGGAAAAGTCATGCTGGTCCTCACTGCCTCCTGGAACCCCTTCAAATGCCCCACACAATTTGGCCCTCTCTGCTTTCCTGCCGACTCTAGCCTCAAAAGCATATTTTTTAAACTTTTGGTGCCCTCCGCAGCAAAAAAGACAAACGTCCAGCTTTTGCTGCCACAGCAAAGGGGCCAGCGGGGAAAAGTCATGCTGGTCCTCACTGCCTCCTGGAACCCCTTCAAATGCCCCACACAATTTGGCCCTCTCTGCTTTCCTGCCGACTCTAGCCTCAAAAGCACCTTTTTTCACTTTTGGCGCCCTCCGCAGCAAAAAAGACAAACGTCCAGCTTTTGCTGCCACAGCAAAGGGGCCAGCGGGGAAAAGTCATGCTGGTCCTCACTGCCTCCTGGAACCCCTTCAAATGCCCCACACAATTTGGCCCTCTCTGCTTTCCTGCCGACTCTAGCCTCAAAAGCACCTTTTTTCACTTTTGGCGCCCTCCGCAGCAAAAAAGACAAACGTCCAGCTTTTGCTGCCACAGCAAAGGGGCCAGCGGGGAAAAGTCATGCTGGTCCTCACTGCCTCCTGGAACCCCTTCAAATGCCCCACACAATTTGGCCCTCTCTGCTTTCCTGCCGACTCTAGCCTCAAAAGCACCTTTTTTCACTTTTGGCGCCCTCCGCAGCAAAAAAGACAAACGTCCAGCTTTTGCTGCCACAGCAAAGGGGCCAGCGGGGAAAAGTCATGCTGGTCCTCACTGCCTCCTGGAACCCCTTCAAATGCCCCACACAATTTGGCCCTCTCTGCTTTCCTGCCGACTCTAGCCTCAAAAGCACCTTTTTTCACTTTTGGCGCCCTCCGCAGCAAAAAAGACAAACGTCCAGCTTTTGCTGCCACAGCAAAGGGGCCAGCGGGGAAAAGTCATGCTGGTCCTCACTGCCTCCTGGAACCCCTTCAAATGCCCCACACAATTTGGCCCTCTCTGCTTTCCTGCCGACTCTAGCCTCAAAAGCACCTTTTTTCACTTTTGGCGCCCTCCGCAGCAAAAAAGACAAACGTCCCCCTTTTGCTCCCACAGCAAAGGGGCCAGCGGGAAAAGTCATGCTGGTCCTCACTGCCTCCTGGAACCCCTTCAAATGCCCCACACAATTTGGCCCTCTCTGCTTTCCTGCCGACTCTAGCCTCAAAAGCACCTTTTTTCACTTTTGGCGCCCTCCGCAGCAAAAAAGACAAACGTCCAGCTTTTGCTGCCACAGCAAAGGGGCCAGCGGGGAAAAGTCATGCTGGTCCTCACTGCCTCCTGGAACCCCTTCAAATGCCCCACACAATTTGGCCCTCTCTGCTTTCCTGCCGACTCTAGCCTCAAAAGCACCTTTTTTCACTTTTGGCGCCCTCCGCAGCAAAAAAGACAAACGTCCAGCTTTTGCTGCCACAGCAAAGGGGCCAGCGGGGAAAAGTCATGCTGGTCCTCACTGCCTCCTGGAACCCCTTCAAATGCCCCACACAATTTGGCCCTCTCTGCTTTCCTGCCGACTCTAGCCTCAAAAGCACCTTTTTTCACTTTTGGCGCCCTCCGCAGCAAAAAAGACAAACGTCCAGCTTTTGCTGCCACAGCAAAGGGGCCAGCGGGGAAAAGTCATGCTGGTCCTCACTGCCTCCTGGAACCCCTTCAAATGCCCCACACAATTTGGCCCTCTCTGCTTTCCTGCCGACTCTAGCCTCAAAAGCACCTTTTTTCACTTTTGGCGCCCTCCGCAGCAAAAAAGACAAACGTCCAGCTTTTGCTGCCACAGCAAAGGGGCCAGCGGGGAAAAGTCATGCTGGTCCTCACTGCCTCCTGGAACCCCTTCAAATGCCCCACACAATTTGGCCCTCTCTGCTTTCCTGCCGACTCTAGCCTCAAAAGCACCTTTTTTCACTTTTGGCGCCCTCCGCAGCAAAAAAGACAAACGTCCAGCTTTTGCTGCCACAGCAAAGGGGCCAGCGGGGAAAAGTCATGCTGGTCCTCACTGCCTCCTGGAACCCCTTCAAATGCCCCACACAATTTGGCCCTCTCTGCTTTCCTGCCGACTCTAGCCTCAAAAGCACCTTTTTTCACTTTTGGCGCCCTCCGCAGCAAAAAAGACAAACGTCCAGCTTTTGCTGCCACAGCAAAGGGGCCAGCGGGGAAAAGTCATGCTGGTCCTCACTGCCTCCTGGAACCCCTTCAAATGCCCCACACAATTTGGCCCTCTCTGCTTTCCTGCCGACTCTAGCCTCAAAAGCACCTTTTTTCACTTTTGGCGCCCTCCGCAGCACAAAAGACAAACGTC